>NW_027104846.1:296079-298642 GCF_000696795.3 Halyomorpha halys | reverse complement strand
AGCTGGTACTTCGATGTCAGCTGACTGAGTAGATCAGCTGATCATGTGTATATATAAAGATGTGCGGAACCCAATAAAGGATAGTATGTTACAGCAGTTCAAACGTGTTGCATCTTGTTTCTTCTTCTCTTTTTTGACATTTGACTTTCGCCGATACTTAACTTATATATATATTTATAAATAATCTTTTCACTTTTTCGAAACTGCTTTTTATTGTTTAAATAAAATCAAATGTATCCAAATTAAAATCTCAAAAATTCTTTATTTCCTTAAAAGTCCAACGTTTTGGCCCAATATTCTGCTTATGTCAGAATATCGAATTAAAATTACCCTATTTTATCACTGTTAATTTAATATTAAACTATCAATTATAATCAATTTAAAACTATTATACGTTGATATCATAGTAATATAATTGTTAATAGTGTTAAATTGATTATAATTAAATTTTTTTAATATTAATGAAAGAGTGACAAAACACTGAAAATTATTTTAATTATTTTGACGTAATTATTTTGACTGAAACTGGTGACAAGCTCAGAATAGCCTACAAAAAGATTTTAAAAATAATTCATTAGATTGTAAATTGGTATTTAGGATTGTCCTTGAGGATGGCCGAACCAGCCGAATCGTTGGACTTTTAAGGGAATAAAGAATGATTTGAGACTTTAATGTGGATACATTTGATTTTATTTAAACAACTACATATAAATATATATATACTTATTGATAGTAGCACAACTATATTGGACGTACCTCAAGATAGTAACCGTAGACTAGGGTTCCTTCCTGCAAAACTTTTTAAATTTAATCCCAGTACTATCTTCAGAATACGTCCTGTATGTTAAAAAAATTACGCTGTATCACTATAAAAGAAAAGCAGCGATACAATAATAATCTCTTAACATCATATTTCTATACTCTAAGGCTCCGAAATCTCCGAAAACAATACAAACACTGCCCGGACGCAAGGCTATGCTGCCCCGTGGGAACGATATGCTGCAACAATTACGCCAACTGCTGTGACAGTGGAAGGTGAGCAAAAAGTTTTTAGAGACTATTAGCTAACTATACAAATACTTATTATATTTAGTTAATCACGATCTTTTTTTTTCTTATTTTTAGGATGATTCCATCTTCTTGGTGTTGATATTTCTAATGAAAAAAGTCTTATGTTTTGAATACTCTGGATCAGAAAAAAATAAATCATTATATCTAATTTGTTCTTTTTTTTATTACTACCTTTAGATCCCATTAAATGTGCAGCTACTGCTTAGTGCAATTTGTTCTTCATATAATTTTTTATAAAGAAGGGGAATAAATGTTGAGTTATATAGCCAAATCACTAAAAAATAAAAACTACATTATTTTTTAGTGATTTGTCCTTTTGTTTTCCGCAAAAATATAGAATATGAAACAGTGAATCAGACGTAATTTGTCTTTTAGTCATCGCTGACATGAAACAGGCTTGTATAAACTAAATTTATTGTAAATAAAACAGAAGGGATAAAGTTATAATGAAATATTGAAGTTAAAATTGCTTTTTACGTATATACTGAAAGGCATTTCCCTGTTTTATTTGCAAATATAATTCATTCTATTCCCTTTAATTGTGCAAGTAAGTTAAACTACAGTAAAATAACTGATTTTGGTGGCCCTCCGGTGTCCACCCTTCTTAATAGAAGGGTACCCTTAATTGGGTAAAAATCTGGCGGATTCTGATCAAATCACCTTCTTGCACAATCGCAGGCCTAGTAACAGTGCTTCCTCTCAAAGTACTGCTTCCCTGGCCCTTTCTAGGTTGTAACAGTACAGGTTAAATTTATTTTTAATTTAATGACAGAATTGTTTACCATTAAGCTCACCAAAATACATGTTAAATAACCTATGGCATTATAAAATCAATATAAATGACCCTGGTGGTAGAAAATAAAAAAAACTATAAACCATACAGAAAATATATGGTAGAATATAAATAACATTGTCAGCCTGCTAATACGATTCTTGAATTAATTAAAGGTTTTGTTTGATTTCAATTGAATAATTAAAGTTCATAATTTAATGTATCTCAAGGCTATAACGGCACACCAAGTTGATTTTTCCTGGAGACATATTAGTTAATAAATATTTAATATAAATTTAACAACACCTTCCTATCTGAAACTTAGTTCTTAGGAGGTTTTGGCAGTAAGCCGGCGATAAATATGAAATACCTTGGGAAGATAAGAGATTCCAGTAAATATTACTGAATTAGTCAAGATGTAGCTGCTCTTGCTAGAGTATAAGCCTTTTAGCAGCCATAAGATGAATCACAGGAATATATTACTGGTTCTCAGGACTGACAGCCTGCTTTCGACTCCTCTTGCTGCCGATTGTCGAAAATATTACTTGAAAGGAAATAATAGCTAAAGTGTTAATTTAGCAGAACTCTTTTGAAAATTGGTTACAAAGTCATGTATAGAGTAATTTTACGTTTGAAAATTGTAGAATGAACGAGTTTCCAACTTATCTGATAATGGGCAGATTTGAATTATGTATATTTATGAAGGTATAAAATGATTTT
>NW_027104846.1:282214-296029 GCF_000696795.3 Halyomorpha halys | reverse complement strand
GTATTGTGTTGCTAGTTATATATTTTATTACCTACTCATTAGCTTTTAACATTGAGATTTCTAAATATACATGTAAAAAAATAATTATGTGATACTTATTATCGTTAAAAGTATATATACATTTATAAATAATCTTTTCACTTTCTTAAAACTGCTTTTTATTGTTTAAATAAAAACAAATGTATCCAAATTAAAATCTCAAAAATTCTTTATTTCCATAAATGTCCAACGTTTTGGCCCAATTGGCCACCCTCAAGAACAATATTAAATACCAATTTACACTCAGATGAATTATTTTCAAAAACATTTTGCAGGTTATTCTGCTTACGTCAGAATATCGAATTAAAATTACCCTATTTTATCACTGTTTTTTTAATATTAAACTTTTAATTATAATTAATTTAAAACTATTTTACGTTGTTATCATAGCAATATAATTATTAATATTGTTAAATTGATTATAATTAAAATTTTTTATACTAATGAAAGAGTGACAAAACAGGGTAATTTTGACTGTAACAAGTATATATATACAAGGTGACAAGCTCAGAATAGCCTGCAAAAAGATTTTAAAAATAATTCATTAGATTGTAATATTTAAGATTGTCCTTGAGGATGGCCGAACTAGCCGAATCGCTTTTAAGGGAATAAAGAATGACTTGAGAGTTTAATGTGTTTGATTTTATTTAAACAATTACATATAAAAATATATACTTATTGATAGTAGCACAACTATATTGGACGTACCTCAAGATAGTAACCGTAGACTAGGGTTCCTTCCTGCAAAATTTTTAAATTTAATCCCATTACTATCTTCAGAATACGTCCTGTATGTTAAAAAAATTACGCTGTATCACTATAAAAGAAAAGCAGCGATACAATAATAATCTCTTAACATCATATTTCTATACTCTAAGGCTCCGAAATCTCCGAAAACAATACAAACACTGCCCGGACGCAAGGCTATGCTGCCCCGTGGGAACGATATGCTGCAACAATTACGCCAACTGCTGTGACAGTGGAAGGTGAGCAAAAAGTTTTTAGAGACTATTAGCTAACTATACAAATACTTATTATATTTAGTTAATCACGATCTTTTTTTTTCTTATTTTTAGGATGATTCCATCTTCTTGGTGTTGATATTTCTAATGAAAAAAGTCTTATGTTTTGAATACTCTGGATCAGAAAAAAATAAATCATTATATCTAATTTGTTCTTTTTTTTATTACTACCTTTAGATCCCATTAAATGTGCAGCTACTGCTTAGTGCAATTTGTTCTTCATATAATTTTTTATAAAGAAGGGGAATAAATGTTGAGTTATATAGCCAAATCACTAAAAAATAAAAACTACATTATTTTTTAGTGATTTGTCCTTTTGTTTTCCGCAAAAATATAGAATATGAAACAGTGAATCAGACGTAATTTGTCTTTTAGTCATCGCTGACATGAAACAGGCTTGTATAAACTAAATTTATTGTAAATAAAACAGAAGGGATAAAGTTATAATGAAATATTGAAGTTGAAATTGCTTTTTACGTATATACTGAAAGGCATTTCCCTGTTTTATTTGCAAATATAATTCATTCTATTCCCTTTAATTGTGCAAGTTAGTTAAACTACAATAAAATAACTGATTTCGGCGGCCCTCCGGTGTCCACCCATCTTCATAGAAGGGTACCCTTAATTGGGTAAAAATCTGGCGGTTGAGCGCGATTCTGATTAAATCACCTCCTTGCACAATCGCAGGCCTAGTAACAGTGCTTCCTCTCAAAGTACTGCTTCCCTGGCCCTTCCTAGGTTGTAACAGTACAGGTTAAATTTATTTTTAATTTAATGACAGAATTGTTTGCCATTAACCTCACCAAAATACATGTTAAATAACCTATGGCATTATAAAATCAATATAAATGACCCTGGTGGTAGAAAATAAAGAAGCTATAAACCATACAGAAAATATATGGTAGAATATAAATAAAATTGTCAGCCAGCTAATACGATTCTTGAATTAATTTAAGGTTTTGTTTGATTTCAATTGAATAATTAAAGTTCTTAATTTAATGTATCTCAAGGCTATAACGGCACACCAAGTTGATTTTTCCTGGAGACATATTAGTTAATAAATATTTAATATAAATTTAACAACACCTTCCTATCTGAAAATTAGTTCTTAGGAGGTTTTGGCAGTAAGCCGGCGATAAATATGAAATACCTTGGGAAGATAAGAGATTCCAGTAAATATTACTGAATTAGTCAAGATGTAGCTGCTCTTGCTAGAGTATAAGCCTTTTAGCAGCCATAAGATGAATCACAGGAATATATTACTGGTTCTCAGGACTGACAGCCTGCTTTCGACTCCTCTTGCTGCCGATTGTCGAAAATATTACTTGAAAGGAAATAATAGCTAAAGTGTTAATTTAGCAGAACTCTTTTGAAAATTGGTTACAAAGTCATGTATAGAGTAATTTTACGTTTGAAAATTGTAGAATGAACGAGTTTCCAACTTATCTGATAATGGGCAGATTTGAATTATGTATATTTATGAAGGTATAAAATGATTTTATTGAATTTACATATTTCCTTCAAAAATACTGCATATCTTGATACATATTTGGTTTGTGGTGTTCTATATTCGATAACTGCTATCAAGCACAATTTCAGGAACTTTGCAATACTTACAGTAACCTAATTGACGAGAATAACGAATGGGATTTCATGTTTCATATTGTTGAAAAGTGTGTACGCAAACACATCCGTTTAACAATTTGAATGTTTCACTCCCACCTCATAATAGGAACTGTCAATTGTGCTGTTTGTGGATTATTTATTTGTTGTTTTATTTATGAAATCACCGGAGTTAAGCGGTGCTGGTTCGAATTGCCCTGGGGCTCGGACTTTTATTATTGTGACACCCCCACCACTGTTAGAATAGGTTGGAAATCTCTATATACCCCATCCTACCTTCATATTTCACTGATTTTTAATTTTTATTTCACATGATATACAAATGCCACTTAGTTTTAGTTGGGTGGAGCTAATGTGTACCAAAAAGTACATATATGCCCCATTGTTTTACTGTAACGTCACTGATCAAATTAGTTATGTATTAATTCTATTGTATAATAATATATAAGATGAACTTCTTTAAAAAATAAAAACTTACAATAAGGAATTGAGGGAAAAATGTTTTTTACTTAGCCATTAATTTCTTTTTTCCAACTTGATTTTTCTGAAAATGCTTTGAATATTATGATGAAAACCTTTGCCCAAGTAACCAGAAGACTATGGAAATTGGTCAACAAAAAATAAATCTGGGTGTCGGATTTAAGTAATCCGATTTTCTCCGTTAATTTTTGGATTTATATAAAGTCGGGGTGGGGGTCTCATTTTCTGATGCCCCCCCTTGCCGCGAACACCGGAAGACCCCGAAGACGCTGCAACTGCGATGCCGCCCCCGCCTAAGCATCATGCAGGCTAGGACCTGGCCTACCCCTACCATCACGCCAGGCTCCAGGACACGCTGGCCAGCCCTCGAAGAGGAAACACGTCTTTTCAGACATCGGGCGAGACACATGATTTTCACCATTTTCGCCCACAGCACACCTGGACGAGAAAGCGGCCCAGAAGACGTCACCGCGTCGGCGAAAACGTCATTCAGCAGATAAGCCATCACTCTATTACCTATGAGACCCCAAGTTTGTTCTGGAATCATATTATCATAAATAAGTATTTAACCTAACACACTAACTATAATTGCCCCTCCAGGGGATTAACATTATAAATTAAAATTAAATATATGCATGTTGATCGGCATAAAGTGTCTCACAATTTCCAGCCCCCCTTTTTCCACACACATTTAATTTAATCATAAAATTACACTCGGGACACCTGCAGTATAGCACGGGCAGGTCCCGATGTATACACTGGGTATAAAGTAATAAGGTATAAAGTATCGATTCAATAAGAAAATTTTCAATCATTATGTTATTCGCATTATAACCTCAAAGTGATGGGAAAAAATGTAACTAGAGTATGAATAAAATTATAGTTATCCAAATGAGGGATAAATTAAATCCTGTTCATCTTACCTAGTTTAATCGTACTTAATTAAATAAAGTGGTCTTCTGCATCGGATAAGTCGATTATATTGAATCGTTTGCTGTAATATGCTAAGCATATAACCTAAACAAATGTTTAGAACTGACAGCCTGCCGATTTGTACTGCTCTACCAAAACATTGCTTCAAATGAAATGACAGTGAAAATGTCAATTGAGCGCAACTTTTTTGACATTTGACATAGGTCCTAGTATGAAGTAGATGAGTAGATTTGAGAGTAGTATATATGTGAAGGTATTAAATACTTTTATTGCATTTATATATTTTTGAAAATAATTGCATACATAGTTACATACTTTTTATTACATGGATACTTTAAACATGATTTTATACAATAGCTTTATTCACAACGTTGTCTCAACCCGCATAAAATCCAAAGAAGGTAGCGGATCCGCAGGAATATTGAAGACAGCTATCTAAAGAGTATGTAGAAATTTTCAATACTGAGAGGAAGACTCAAACCAGGGTTCTAATAAAACCCTGCAGTGAGAAGGGTGTGGGTAAGCCTGGGTTTTAATTAAATACTATTCCATATTCATGACAGAGCGCGCCACATGCTACTCCAGCCAGCAAAATCACAGTCGATTACTCGCCAGTCATTTATAATAGCTCTAGTAGTCTTTGCAAGATTGTTTCATGAGGATTAAATGTGTGTCGCAAATTAATTTAAAAAATATTATAGTGTTCTGTTATAATTAATGGAGTAAATGACCATTCATATCATTCCTCAGAACGATAAGTTTTTCTGTACTTTATTACCGCAAATTTCGATTTATCCTTAGTTATATGTTTATCGTTTATAGTTGCCCACGCTCAGTGGAGAAGGGGGTGAGTTAAAGGAAAAGAAATATATAATCGCAAAAGGAAAAAAAAAAAAGGACAAAATAATAAAGAATAAATTACTCTTTAGGTCTCACGTTATTTTTTCTTGCTTTTCATAACGAAAACCCCGAAGCATTATGCCTACAATATAACTAAAATAGATCCCTATATAAACAATTGTAGAATTATGACCACTGGCGAATACCTTTACATGTAGATAACAGAAAACCTAGGGGTGTTACCTACCCACCTGTTGAATTATCGTAATATTCCGTGAACAACAACTAAAAAAAACATAGGTAAATTAACAAGTTGAAAGCAGAGAAAGAACAGCAGAACTATATGTACAAAAGTTTAATAATTATAATAAATATATATACAGAGAATGAAAAAGGAAAGAAAAAAAAGAATTCTTATCAATTAATAAAACAATTAAAACTTATAGGTTGACTTAACCTTAATAACTATTACATTATTATCCAAAAGAGTATAAAAGTGAATATAAAATTAAAATAAAATAAAATTTAGTTCAAACCCCACGTAGTTCTTGGGTGCACTCCTGGTCTAACATAAGGCTGTCCGATATTTCCTTTCCGGTCACTGTCTCACCACTCCAGAATTATAGATATGTAATCTCTAATGATGGAATGCCGCAACTCTCCTATCCAGGACGTGCTGAAGATTCGTTGCTACGCACTCCACTATATCTCCACTTCTAGTGTTAAGACCGTCTATTGTAGTAAAACCCCATCATTTTGAAAAAAAACAACATATATGACAACATTTCTCATATGGTGATATTCCGGTTCAAACAGTAAAGACAGAGGGCCTTTAAACTATTACCACTTCACATTTACCAATCGTAATGTGTTCTCAAATCAAACTGTCACCTTCACAAAACCAAAACCCACTCGTCTGAGCATACGAGTTCCAAAATCAAAACTGTCGCCTTGACAAAAAAAAATAACCCACTCGTCTAAAAAATATCGCTCGTGTTTTGTTTTCACGATGACAACCGTAACACCTCTCGTCTACACAGATCCAGTCAGTGTTTTTATTTCACCATGACAACCGTAACACCCCTTGTCTACGCAGATATCGCCAGTGTTTTTATCTCACCATGGCAACCGTAACACCCCTCCCTTTCCTCATAAAAAAAAACCCATAAAAATGGAAACCTAGTGGACCAAAACAAAAGAAAAAGACAATGTCTGCATAATGCAAATAAACAGACAACCTGCTGAATAGTTAGGGTCTTAGAAAGCTAAATAACATACACTAACCTTTATCCAGTTCACTCTTGCTGAATTCAATTGTAAAACATTTAAGAATTATTTGTAGCGACTAGTTATTTTATGTGGCTCATTACCAATGACACGGAGAGAGGGTTGCGCTGGGATCTCGAACGACCCAGGTCTATCCCTCATGCGTGGGATATAGAGTGGGCTCGGGGATCCTCGGGTCGAGATTGTACATATTGTATATAGTTTATTTTACTTAGTTTGATTATAGTCATTTTATTTTATATTATTATTTTTAATTTTTGGCATGAACGTGTAATATTACCACTTTTACTTATTGCCCAATTTAGTGGCAGTGTTTAATTTAGGTATTCCCCGGAGTAAAAATTGGGGGATATTACCCAAATTAATTATTATACTGCTGGTTTAAATTAAGGACTAGTAATTTACTGGTAATGATGGAGTGGACTGTATTTAAATAACTTGATATAATGGTTTTAAAATGAAATAACCTCTATTCTCATTAAAGTTTTCTGACACAATTTGTTGTAAGGTTTGAGCAAAATAGTTAAAATATATGTTAGTTGGTTAGTTGTAAATCTGGTTTTATTACATTAATTGAAGAAGATTACAGTTTACTTGGTTGATTTTATTGAGCTTGATGGTTGGTTGTGATGTGAATGTGATTATGGAAGGGGGGTTCTCTCTTCTCATCCTCCTGCCGCCGTCGCCTCTTTCGCCTGAGTCGAAGGATTTACTCCCTCATCATTATGAGAAGAGACCTTCTTGAAGAGTTCTGTCCTCTTCTTCTGCTCTACAGGTCACGATGGCTTCTTTACTGGTACTAACTCCTTTGTTTTGGGAACCAAGATGGCTGCCCAGGCTTCTTACCGCATATCTTTGCCACTAGATGGCATAATGAATTTCTATTCAGAAGTTGGGGGGCGCCTTACTTAAACAGGCAGATTGGTATATTTATCAATAAATAAAGTACTTAAGTGTAAAAAAAAGGTATTTTATGCAGAATATATCAAGTACTAAACAATTGTAATCAATGTTTCTATTTAATTACATTTAGTTATAATAATGTTTAATTTAACTGCACGTAATGTGTGTATTTTATTGTTCAACGATTAGTAACATATACGATTTTTCTCCCTTTAAAAAAAAATATTTTTTCTTTATTGAATGAGAACATGAGTACAAGTCATTAAAATATAGGTGTTTATTATTGATTGAACCACAAGATTCTGGGAAAAAAAGTTTTGTATGTATATATATGTTTATACTGATATACCCTGAGGTCTAGGGAGTAGCAGAGTGTAGGTCCTACCAACGACACTCCCTTCCTGGACACGTGTTATGTAGCGGAAAATTGCTGTTGATTATCTCTTCGATAGCTCCAATTGTCAGTTCTATTTCCAACGCCCTTGTTCCTCTAACTAGTTTATCAAGATTAATATACTTTACTGTATTTTTTAAAATTTTGTTCCTCACATTTCAAAGTATATGTTTTGTCCTATAAACTGAATTTGAGAACAACTTTTTAGAAATAATTTAGACCCCTAGAGAGCTCCCGAACCCACAGGGCTGACTCATGGCTAGAGTTAAACAGAAAATATTTATCTGCCTCAGCCATATTCGAAGATGGGTTCGTAGAGTTAGCATCTCAAGGAGCTAATCACTCCCATTAATAATATAAAATATACATATTTTCTATGGGAAATATAATATATACATGCTTATTTACTATGGAAAAAATTATGGTTTGCATTGGCGATATATTTGTGAAAAGGTATTCAGATTAAAATGGAAATCAAGATTAAATTTTTCAGATAAAATATATGCGCCAATTTAAGGCACGGGCCCAAAATTGGTCCGTAGGTTCTGTCCGACTTGCATGGAATGTTCCTTTTCAGTTCTGTCCACATATATGGGTTATCTCCATCAACGTAACAACTGGTTTGAAGCTGAGAAATTACCATATTAATGGTTGGTCGAGTTTGTTAGGGGAATGGTTTATTTTAACGCATTCGATAGCTGGAGCAGTTAAATTAGGTTAAACGTGGGTAGCTTAATTGTCTGCCCAATTGTAACATTTTTTTTTTATAATAGCTGTTATAAATATTGGTTTAAGAAATCTAATTGACATCCGAACCCCTATAAGTGTTATGTTTTAGGTCTCAATTACGTTTTTACTAACTAAGAATATTACTTTTATTTATGAGCAAAATGTTCCACGTTCTAAACTACTGTTTTATTTTTTTTTTTTTTAAGAATTATTTTTAATTTAAGTATAAAAGGAGTGTATTAAATAGTCAAAAGACATCATCTAGTTTTAGATTTTAAGTAAATGTATTAATATCTAAAACAGAATCAACAAGCATAAATGTAGGGCGTGACCGGAAGAGTGGTAGCCCACAAAGCAGTTCGGTTACAAAAGCAGCGGAAGTGGTACAATGGATCAGGTAGGCTGTGGCTTCTGCCTCTGTTCAATTGTTCTCTAGTTGAGAGCTATTGATATTATCCAGATGCTCTTGTATACTAACTAATAAGAAAATAATACAAATAAATAATTGGATTTATTATTAAAAACATTAATTGTATATAATATATTTTTAAGGATAAAATTACTCATTCAACAAAAAAAGAATCACAGCACAAGTTTTTTTTTTCAATTTATGATTCCTAATTTTACTATAGAAAGAAATAATTAAGAAAGTTGTTTTGTGTTATATCTAGTGCATTTTAAGATCTTTTCGAAACCGACAAAAAAAATTTGATCTTGATTGGATGAGTACTCAAAGTAGTAATGAAAAATTTACTTCATTTTTCATCAAATTAAAAAACTTCTTATTTAATCATGATATAATTATTAAATACAAAAATAATAATATTTTTTCCATTTTAAAAATATCGCTTCATTTGTTATTATTATTACCAATATCTGAAAAATAAATAACAAAACAAAGAGAAAAATATACGGTGCCTGTCACTTGACTAATAATCCATAAATATTTCAATTTTTTGAAACTGCCTCTTCAGTAGGCCTTTTAATTTTTGCCACTTAAAATAATTAAAAATTAACACAGAATTATCAGAGTACACGTAACAACCTTGAAAATAAATCAAAATACTATTCACAATTTAGATTATAGTTTTAATCTTACGCAATCCCGTTGATTTAAAGGGTGACATATTATACCATGCGACATTTCACCTCCTAAGATCAAAGGAGACCATGGCTGCCATCTTAAAAACCAATATTATTCAAATAATCCACAGAATATACTTGAGCTCCGTTTTTATCAAATTCTGTAAACGAAAGTTCTTGATGACCTCACCAATGGGAATGCATTAACGTTATTACTAACTTTCATTTTTTGGAAATAACGTTTATGTTTTTTGTTATTTTTTGTAAATCATTTAAATTGGAACTTAGATTTTTTTCCCTAAGTTACGCCATTAAATGTTTTGGTAACTAGGGATGAAGTAGGAGACATACATGAAAATTTCGTATTTCAATAACTAAAATTAACTTTAAACATGTTGACCATTTTCTAATGACGGGTAGGCTTATTAATTATAGACTCCAAAATTAGAGATTACTAGATAATTATTTGTGTTCTGTCAAAAGAACCCCAAATTAACAACATTTATAACAGACCTGAGTGGCCTATCTCATAAGAATGACCCGTTTAAAGAATTGTCTATGAGAAATCAATTTATAATATAAGTCAATATCTTATAAATCTCTTTTTGTAAGAAATTTGAATATATTTTTTAAATATATACTGAAAGAGGAAAAAGATTGGAATCAACAATTCGGAAAATGTGTTTTAAAAATGTCTGATATCAGAACCAGCTGTTATATCTGGAATAATGAAGGGTGGCGAAAGAAAAGAATAAAAAATTAGGTACTGAAAAGATCAAAGGCTAGGCACTGACAACAAATCTTTGAACTGTCGTCAATTTATAAAGTCAGTCCACACTTTTCTCTCACGGCCTTTTCAGGACCCACTTCAAATTTTAAACTAAAAAGTATGGATTATAGTTGGTTCACCTGACCCCTTTTTTTTACCTGCATACTAGTAAAAAAAAATAATGACCTTAAAAGTATTTCTAACATGAAAAACGTTGATAACAAGAAGGGCAACGTTATATATTATTATTGATAATATTAAAAATAACGTTGATAATAATAAGAATATTATATAATTTTGTAAATTTTTTCATCCTGATTTTTTAAGATAAAAAAAAAACTATAAATGAACGACATTAGTAAATTTTGTCGAATTCTTAAAAATAAAAACTATATAATTACATAAATAAAAAATAAAAACTATTTATGTAATTATACTATAATTGAACATATAATAAGAAAAGATTTATGTTCTTATTATAAGCTTGGTTTAAAGCCAACATAAACCAAAATATGTTTAAAATACCAAAAAACTTCTGATGGACGAATTTTCCTAAGTTGCTAAAACAGACTGATCAATTAATAGTAGTTTTTGTTAGGAAGTTTTAAATTTTTGAATTATATAAATCGCGAACTAAGCTTTCTTCATTATGTTATTTATTTATTAATTTTCAATTGATTTGTCATTATAGTTTAGGTTTTTAGAGTTTCGTCTTAAGAATTAAAAATATTTTGATGCTTAAGACGAATAAGTTTAATCATAAAAAAAAATAGTAAACAGTAAAAAAAAATATATAATAATAAAATGACACAAAAGTAAAATAACAACGATAACAATAATAAAGAGTAAAAAATTAATATTTACCTGATTTTACTAGTTTTGAATGATTCTTCTATGTTTCAATTCATTTTTTACACTAAATTGAATAAATTGGAAAATGAGATCCAAACAATGAAATAAGAAGTAACGATAAAGACTCTGCAAAGTCATGGAAAATGAAATCCAGAACAATGAAATAAGAAGTAGCGATAAAGACTCTGCAAAGTCATGGAAAATGAGATCCAAACAAAGAAATAAGAAGTAACAATAAAGACTCTGCAAAGTCATGGAAAATGAGATCCAGAACAATGAAATAAGAAGTAACGATAAAAACTCAGCAAAGTCATGGAAAATGAGATCCAGAACAATGAAATAAGAAGTAGCGATAAAGACTCTGCAAAGTCATGGAAAATGAGATCCTGAACAATGAAATAAACTCCCTAAACACCCAAACCCACTAGTTTCTAACCTTGCTTCCTCTTCCACTCCCGGGAATCTTCCGAGGCGCCTGAAAAGGAGATGGCCTCGTAATCTTATATTGTAAAATGTTTTTAGAGTTCTACTACTGGGTAGTTTCTCAAAATGCTGTATCATATCATTATCATTATGTCATTATGATCAAATTTGCTTGTTGTATTTTTTATACAGTTGTAAATATCAATAAATAAATAAAGAACAATGAAATAAGAAGTAACGTTATAGCAAATTCTAAACACACGCAGCAGGAAAACCCACAGAAATTATCCCACAGCCAGTACCTGCTTACAAACCAACACATAGTACTTGGATGTGAACTTTACAGGTAATAAGAAACAATGGAATTGATGGCTAGGGACACTGCAAGGTGTTAATTAGAGCCAACAACAATTTTGTTTATTACCGCCTTAAGCCGTAAAACCTTAAAAGATAAAAAGTTTCATTATCAAAATGTAAAATATTTAAAGGAAACCAAGATTTTTAAACATTTTGAATATATTAGAGAATGGTATATATTATTTAGAAATAATGTAAATTAACGATCTACGATTTAGTATAATACCCTCGGCTGACCAATCCCCATTTCACAAATTATATAACTCAAACCTCTGGTAGAAATGATACCTTATACTAGTGAACTTTGAACCCATACCATCCCATCCATTCCTAATATAGATCATTCTTCCAGATTACAAGTCCATTGAGTTTAAACACTTGCGAGGTGCTTAATATTTGAACCTATTGGAGTGGTTTTACAAAAAATGCTGAACTGACAATTCGTTTTTATTTATTTATTTTTTCGAATTAAGAATATTACATATTTTTGTTTTAATGATACATTGAGTGTTGAACGTGAATATCAAATGAGGAGAAGATTTTTGGGGTGCTGTCAGTGAACAGTACACATAATAAAACTTATTTTATTAGTATTAATGTATCGAGTTGAATTCCAGGGTTCAGAACCATAATGAATAAAAGAAAATTAACAATTAGAAGAAAAAAATAAGAAGATTACCGATAATATAAGCACGAAAGTATTATTAGAAGAAAATGTAAAGGGAAAGTATTATGAGAAGATAAAAATAGTATGAGAATATATTAACATTAAAATTGTGCTAGAGAAAATAAAAATAAAATAATATACAGATGAAAATATAGTAAATAATGCCAAATAAAAAAAAATAAAATATATGAAATCTGTATGTAGATGTAGAGAAAATGTAGATGTTTTTAATGATATGTTCAAGAAAAATAACAGAATTAAATTTCGAATTTAAAAAAAAATAGAATATTTTAAACTTTTTAAAAAATTATAAACTTTTTAAAATAATTTGGAATTTTCACCTCCTCAGTTAAAGGCCAAACTTATGGAACTATTTTTATATGTTAGTAACAAATAACATTAACGCATAACGAGATAACACATCACTCAATTTGACGAAATTTCAAACCCTTTGAGATCTAGAGGTTTGCCAACAGTGGGTATTCCGTTCATCTAATTGTATAAAAGTTAATACAAATAATAGATGATCTAATAAAAATACAAATTAAAAATAATTTAGATACTTAAAAAAATGTTTGTTATAAATATTGCACCAATGAATTTCGGTTATGTTATTTTTTTAAATTGTCTTTTAAAATATATTAGTACGTTGTGTGCTACAGCAACTCACTGTGCAGCATTGCTACAGCACCTGGGCAGCATATTTGTAAATAAAACATTTCTCTCTCCTAAAACTCTTTTTGTTTATCTTGGAAAAGTATTTACCATTATATGTATGAAGCCGTGCAGGTATCGTTCATTTATTAGTCTCAATGAGTTAAAAAAAAAAAAAAATTGCGACCGAATGAAATCAAAACTTAAGCATCAGCAAAAGTATAAATATCAAATTATACCGGTTGGAAATGAACTAAACAGCCTTGGACTGAATAGATGCCTGAGGAGGCAACAAGAGAACTGGCACATTGAGACTGGAACAAAGGAGTTCAAGACAGCGCACTGGGCCCTGTCAGTGTTCAATAGAAGCCTCGTGAATCGGACCCGCCCCTGCACCTCGTCACGTTCAAATGACCAAGCTCTTTGTTCATTTATGTACGATTTTTCATTGGCATGCAGCACCATCACTTCATGTTTTATTCACCGACGGTACATTGTTTCAAATTGGGGAGAATACAGAAAGTGATAAGCTACGAAAATGAACTGGATAAGCTCAAAATGTAGAAATACTAGAGTCAGTAGTAAATATATTTTAATCTCCCCTTAATTTAATTTAAGTAACTGATTATTTGACCTGTTATACAAACAAAAGTAGGTAAATTTTATATATGCATATATATATTAATAAAGATATATATTTATCTCAATTGAAATTTACAATTGTATACTATAATATGACAAGTGAATGTGAAGTAAGGAA
>NW_027104846.1:274316-282164 GCF_000696795.3 Halyomorpha halys | reverse complement strand
AAAATTTCGATTCCGAGAAAACTTTAAATTAGTTCTCTATCTCAAATCCTTATGATTATCCTTGCAGAGCGATCAACGTTGTAAAAATAATTCCTATTGGTCTTTTCTTCATTGATATTCCCATAGCCTACTTTTGGGTCATAAAATCAAACCCTTTTTAAAATCTACCCTGTATATTTTCTTTTCTTCTCTCATATCTGATCTCACATCGCTCATCATTATTTACCAATTCTTCATAGTAATTTTCAAGGAAATATGTAACAAAAATAAAAAAACAAAAAATCTTTAGGAATGTGATGCCGATAAGCTAAATTCAAGAGTAACTAAGTTTATCATTTGAAGTATTACCAAAATCTTTAGATGTGAGTTCACAAATGTAATATCTTAGTCTAAAGCCAAGTATGATTGATACTAAGTTATTGCTATTTTGGGAAAT
This sequence comes from Halyomorpha halys, assembly GCF_000696795.3. Classification (NCBI taxonomy): domain Eukaryota; kingdom Metazoa; phylum Arthropoda; class Insecta; order Hemiptera; family Pentatomidae; genus Halyomorpha; species Halyomorpha halys. Next base: position 281,728 of record NW_027104846.1, on the reverse strand, counting down.
AACATAGTAGTTTATAAATCCTTAAGTGCCTGTGGGTGCCTGGATTGTGTGCAATGATCGGCCGTACCTACTCTCTCTGTCGCCGATATGTAGTAGCTAAAGAGCTGAAATGGTTTCAATCTACAAGAGCTTAAATGTCTTTCATCCTACAAAAAAATAAATAAATAAAACAGGTCATCTTTACAGATTCATTGTCAGTCCTACATAGTTTAAAAAATATTTTCTCAACAAATCCCCTAAACCAAAACATATATTTATTATTAATTACAGTCGGCCAACAGAAACGGTATTCGTGTACGTTTTCCACGTAGGTCAGATCTACATTCCATCTAGCAGGATATCAAACAAACTGTGGATAAACTTTTTGAATTCCTCCACCATTCCAAACTCTACCATAAAATGTAATGAAATTTCACCACAGATTCCCATGTTGCTGTAGTTTCATAATTCAATTCACAATTTTTTAATTAAATCAAAATTTCATATTCCTATTCACAATTAAGACAATTATGACTCATTGGTTGATACCTTAAAATTATTAAATAATAAAAAATCTATAAAATACATAAGGCATTTCTTGATTAGTGATGACAACACTTCGTAAGCAATCTTATTCTGATCATCAACAGCGATAATAATCATTACTTCCAATTTACAACAAATTTGGTTCACTTTTTGTCCGTATGTAATTAAATCTATGTAAACAGCATAACACATAATAATCTAATTTTAATTACTGGAATTGTGCACAGAAGGTATTTATAGTTCCGTATAAATTTTCTAGTATTTTCTTTTCTACTAATTTCACTACATTTATATACCAATATTGGAAGAAAATAAAGAAATAGTTTTTAAATTATCCGATATTAATTTTATCAAAATCTACTACTTCCACTTATAGATATGAAAGCATTTCTCTTTACTTCATTTCAAAGTGGTTCCTTCCGATGAGTTTATTATCAATAAAGTAACATTATTAATAAACTAATAAACTAAATAAAGTTGTGGGTTCGATTATCACCTGGGTCAGTCAATATTTATATCCCAGTGGAACAAGAAATGAATCTCGACATTCCCACTGGGGAACTGTATAGGTTCTCAATGTAAACTAAAGCAAAAATATAAATAAAAAAGGTCTTTATGTTTATATATTTATTCTCAAACCTATCCGTAATGTGAAGTGCACAGATATTTTCTTCCTTTTGAAAATTGAAGAGAGATAAAAGTTTAATTTATTAAAATTAAATTTTTTTCTTTCTTTATATTCATGATGAATAATTTTTCATTTTCATAACCATTTCCAGAAAACAATAAACAACGAATATTCATTCCTTTGAAACGATTTGATAATGTTCGGGATACTTAATAAATTACATTTTATACCTGGAAATTTGATACCAGAAAGTAAAATATAAATGGTATTTTCCAGGAGTCATTTCCACATACAACGCTGTTACACTGTTAAACATATTTTTAAAAATATAATGATTGCATTATGGTACCAAAGGACTGATAATTATTCATTGGTTGATTTAAAAGACTTTCAAAAATATTTAACTGTAATTAAATATAGGAAGAAGATAGTTGACAATATGATGTAGATTATAGGAAGATAGTCCTGGTGGCGGTCAACAAAGATATCAAAATAGTTAAAGAAAACTATTTATTGTAAACCAAGGTTTCGCCCCACTTTGTAGGGATCCGTCAGGGCTGCATGATTGAAGAAGAGATGACGTATGGACATCGCTACGTTGATTTTGTGATGTTTCCAACCTCTACGTAGCTACGACATCTCTTCTTTAATCATGCAGCCCTGAAGGAGCCCTACAAAATAGGGCGAAACGTTGGTTAATAATAAAATTCTTTTACTATTTTGATATCTTCGATCACCATCCAACCTATCTTCCTACAATGTAATTAAATATAAATTAAACAGTCACTCTCCTATAATTCAGAAATTGAAGGATGTTATTTTAGTAATAGATTGAATTATCAAAAAACATGATTTATTTTATTTTATTTCAAAATAAAATAAATAACTAAGATGTTACAGTTGGTGCTTTATTGTAATATGGAATTATATCTGTGAAATATATAGTACTCAGAGATTTTTCAATTATATAAAAGTAGTTTTCACCGTACTTGTTACATTATAAATATCAGCAAAAGATTCTTTCCAATGAAACCTGGAAAAATTCAAACAAACATCTTAATTATTGATTCTGAAAACTTTCGAGAACTTTGGTGTGGTTAGGATATAAATTATTTTGCGACGTTTCCAAACTCTTCCCTTGAGAAATAAGTTATCCGTAGAGCTGTAGGTATCTATAGGCATCTTATGTACCAATCCATTTGATTCATCTAATACTGAGTTATCTAGCACCCCAATTGATCTTTTTTATAATTTTTTTTCTATTAAAAAAATAATTTAATAAAATTTCTCACAAAATTGTTTAATTTTTAGAAATACTTGTACTTTGAATCTGTAACAATTCCGAACAGTAAAACGTCCTTGTTTCATAAAGTCTGTTTAAGAGTAAGGTAATGTATTTAGTAGTTTGAGATAAAATATTAAAAGAGTGAAGTTTTGTTACGTTGTATTGTGGTATGATTATAAAAAATGATATTACAACACAAATACTATTATGGTGTCTTCAATGATAGGACGATAAAATTTAGCTGATAAGAATTTTTTTATAATACTTTTTTTTAAAAATAATAAATAGCATTTTTACAATATGTTACGAGAGATAGCCAGATGCTGGTAGACATTATAGATCACGATGACCAATGTATTAATTCATGTGTGCCGAACAATATTAAAATATTATTCTATCTCTTATATATTCGTAGGTAGACACTTAAGTACAGATTACAGTGATAGGCAATAGCTCATAACGTCGTAAACAATAAAAATCCGATCTAAACAATTTGAATTTGTGTCGTTACACAAAAACAAATCCAGAAAATGATTTTCTCTTATTTGAAAGAACAAATTTATGAAATAAATTAAAAATAATTAGTAAATTTTTAAAAACAAATAATTCAATTATTTCTGATTTTAACAATAAAAGTTAAAAATATTAAGGAATGGCTTAAACAGATAGTGAAACAAATTTATTAGATTACTTTGATTACCTTAATCGATTTTTTTGTATGGATGTCTTGCCGAATCTTGACTGAAGTGCCCATGGTTAAACCAAATGTTTTTAATGTCAAAGTTAAGTTTTAAAATATAATAATAATAACAGCTTTATATTCATTATTTACAGAAATAAAGTCTCTCCCTTGGGAAGTATAAGTCTCATTTATGATTATAAAGAATTCACAAAAGTTAATACTATTTCATTGATTAAATGTTTTATAATTAATTTAAAATCCAATAATAATTTATCAGATACAATTAAATAAACTATTTTGTATACTGTGTTTGAACACTTGACTATAAATGATAATTCACTAAAGCTTGTTTATTATTTTTCTCCTTAGATCGCTATTCCTAGCCACAGTCTCCCACTCTAAGCACTAACTCATCTTGCCACCTTGAAATTGGTCCTCCTCTCCAACTCTTTTGTTCCTTTGGCAGTTTCGGACCTTTCTATTTATTTAATTAATACCAGATCGGCCTGGTGGGTTACATTACATTGGTAGCCTTTCATGGTTCATATAACCGTTTCAGTATCTTCTGGTATGAAGCCTGGTAACATGACCGGCTCCTTTCCATTTCAGTTGATATGCTTCTTTTGATAGACTTTTAACATTAATTCTAGGTTGCATTTTTCTGATTCTGGTGTCGTATTTTCTTTTGATACACATCATCCTTCTTGAAGATTGCAGTTGTGTCCTAGGTAATTTTTAATAATTTTTTTTTCGCTTTCAGACCACGATTGAGATTCATATGACCATACCATGACGGGTATATACGTTTTCACTTTGTCTTTAATCCTTGATAGTTGAATTTTAGAAATGATTCATACACCCTTATTTTTACTATCTCATGTTGGTCATTGCATTTATTTCATATTTTTTAGCTTTTAATGGGATGGATTGTCTAAATAGATATATTGCTCGACTAAACTGATATTCTGTTTCTTTAACTGTATATTATAATACTTTCTGGAAATAACAATTTAATGAAATAAATTACATTATCTTCATATGTTTCATCTATATTTTATTTTAAAAATGCGCCTCAAGGAGACGTGGATACAGGAGGTATATTAAAGCCTGGAACCCTCCCCTGTGACCAGGGGAAACCCTACGGTCCGTCCTAAGCCATCATATCCCTCCAATACCGAATGCTAATGCCCTTCATCTTAATTGAATATTGAACGCTCCGAGTTATGAAATCGGCCATCTGCAATTGACTAATGATGGAGATTGGCGGTCGTAACTCTCTAGCCATGGTGGCACAATGGTCGGTTCTAGAGATTGATATCTGTTAGGCTATTACCGGTCCTCGTCTTCGAGGAGAACAATAGAGCGTTAGTGGACTTGGATCGTCTATCGCAACGATCTTGTCTTGTCTCGTCGTCAAACAACTTTTGAGAATACCATTATGTTTTCCCAAGATTCCTAAATGTTTTGACCCATTATACCTTCATTGCCTGATCTGAAATTTGACTAATTTGGGAGTATACAAAAGAGATTAACTATTATAACTCGATATATTGTATTTATTGATAAATATTACAATTTTCCACAACATAGTTGGGCAATAAGTAATAGTGATAACTGATTACATTCATACACAAATAAAATAACATAAGAATAAACTAAAAAATACATACAAAATAAATAAAAGCTCCCTCTAACAAACAGAAGGATAAAGAAATAATCGAACTATGTACAAGAAATAATGAATAAATAAAATAAAATAATAATAAAAATAAATAAATCAAATATTCTCAAGTCTCATTTACCCTCTTATATACAATATTTCTACTATGGACCTGCGGATCTCTGAGCCCATTCTATCCCCCACATATGAGAGATAGAGCAGAGCACTTTGAGATCCCAGCGCATCCCTCTCACCGTGGAAGAGTTTAACTAAAGATTAAGAGTGACCTAAGTAAAAAAGTATATTGTCATAACTTCTAAGGACTATTTGATATGTAAACAAATGAAGCCTGGTAACTAAGTAAATCAATGAAAACAATAACAAGGCTAGGAACTTATACAGTGTAATCTAGCTAATCCGGACACTCCAACAATCCAAACTGGAGTTAAAAAAAAGTTACTTTTTTGAGAAAACTCAACACGCTATCACATTTTTGTTTTGTTAGTGAACTCATTTTTTTTTAATCACGTTTTTAATAAATCCATTCAAAGAGTATTTTTAAATTGTTTTCATACTTTTTTCACTTATAAATTAACAATGTTATGATTTTAACAAATTAAATCAGCCCATACATTACTGAGGATGCAAAAAAAAAAAACAAACAAAAGTATAGCTGCTCCAAATATTGGCTAGTGACGAACAATGTTATAAAATCCATAGCACCTGATTTAAAAAAATTAAAATTAAATTAAAAAATAACAAAACAAATAAAAAAACCGAATTATTTTTAAAAAAAGATTATTTTTTTAAAACTAAAATTTGTCAAATTAAAAAGTAAATAAATTAATAAAAATGGTTACATACATTCATATCGTTGAATTTTTTTAAACCATTAATATTTTCTTTAATCCGAACTTTCCGATAACCTGAACACCCTTCTGTAGCAAATAGTTCGGATTACCTATATTGCACTGTATTTGTGCATGTGTAAACAAAAGTAGTTTACATTATTTTCAAAAAGTGTTACTGAAGATAATAAAATAGACTTATAGTAGAATAAATGATTAATATTACAAATCTAGCAATTAATCTAGTCGTAACGGCAGTGTTGTTTGTGAAGTATAACGACAGCTTTTGATCAATTGGCGGGTGCAGAGAAAGGTTATGAGAAATGAATTTATCACAGCTGCAATCGATTTCAAAATCAGTTCCATTTCTTCTCTATATTTATTTAAAACCAATTATCGTTTTTAATTAATTTTTTCATTAACTTTTTTAATGTTTGCTTTGTTATATCAATCAGTGGAAAATTCATTAGATTCCTTCCACCTGCAGGTTGATCGTAATGAAATTTGTTTTTTAGATGTACAGCGATTTTCTTATATAATTTTATTACATAGATTTCAGTCAAGAGTACGTTCTTTAAAATATTTTGAAGCATAGAACTCCTCCAATTAAAGGTTTTAAAAGTTTATATATGAATTGAATGGTGTGAAATAATAGTAAGTTGGGGTTTCGACTATTTCTTCCACTCCAACCTTTTTCCCCAATTTTAAGCAACATTTTTAAATCACATTGCATCTGTTCCCCCCCCCCAAAAAAAAAACGAAACCTTAAAACCAGGGAATAGAACCTTAATAATGGAGCTTTACTGCTCGCGTTTTTATAAGGCCTTACGGTACATGTTCAACAATCATAAGTTTTTTACCACCATAGAGTATGTAAATAAAAAAAAAATATTTCATATAAACTTTATAATGAGGTTATTATTGTTGACTGTAAAATCAATATGAGGAAAAGATGGTCAGGGGAAGCAGTCCCTACTTTTATTTGAGCCGACCTTTCGACCTGAATAATTAGACATTCATCAGAGCGATACGGAGCTTCTAAAGTCAGGACAGCAGTGAGCAGAGTCTGTAGAGGTTCTATGAAAAACCTGATGAAGGCCTGAAATTCATACCGGAACGTAAGCACAAATAAAATAAGTTCTACTTATTGGTGTATCATTACTGTCTGCATCTCTGATCATCATCACCTCATTATAAAATATATTTTTTCTAGTATTACTATAAATCATAACCATACCAAAAACATATATACATAAACCATATAAAATAACATGATAAACCAAAAAATGAATACACGCTGATAAGTAATGTAAAAATATTTTGTCAAAATTGTTTTAGCTTAACCACAAACTTTAGAAATATTGGTAGCAGAAGGAATTTAAGGAGGCACTTATACGTTTTAAATAAATCCGTCCTAAAATCTGCAGAAGAAAACTGCTCGTGGACACTTTTAACCCAAGAAACTCTACGGCAACGAGCCAAGATCATGAATTCTGCTAAAAGGAACTTTATTTAGAACGTTGGTATTTCACAAATTGTTTAAATAACAAGCTGTTTGTATTAGACTTAATGTAGCAGCCACGCATCTCTTGATTGTATTAGATCATATGAATTTTTATTAAATCATAAAATGTTATTAGTAACATAATAATTAATAAGTATGATAACATTATGATTAATATATATATATGTGTGTGTATTATACAATACAAACATATGTACTAACAATATAAGCTGATGTGTATATCAGATTTGCGAGTATAAGAAAAAAATATATGTACTTT
>NW_027104846.1:270946-272031 GCF_000696795.3 Halyomorpha halys | reverse complement strand
TTGAAGAATGATGCTGGGATGGACATATTATGATGCACTACTTATACTTTAGTATCAAATCTCAAAAAACATCAACCCGACAGTTTCCAAGAAAAGCCCTGGACAAAGTATGGACAGGTTTGAATTTCGAATTCTATTTATCTTCAAACATATGAAAACCTCATTTTTTTTTCTTGGTGAAATAGAAATGGTGATTAGAAAAAAAAAGAAAACGGTGCTTTTACCTTTGATAACATTCTCGTGATAATGTTATAGACTTTAAATCCATGTAAAAATATAGAATAGCCACCCACCTCCACTAAGTACATTACTTATTTATACATGTGTAATTGTAAATAGATCTTATATTTTTACAATCTTTTGTCGTTCTGTTTTCATTCTGTCTCTCCTGTTTCTTTAATTTTTTTCCTGATCCTATATTCAAATAAAATAAATCTCACTTCTGTTTTTTTTTTTTTATTTTAGAAAATGGTCAGTATTGGATTATATCAAGAATGAATCTAAGACCATTAACGTTTTCCTAATACTTGTAATATAAACAAACATAAAAGTAATTCTGTAGCCAATAAGATATATAAAATACTGGTGACAGAAAGAGGAAAACGACAAAGCCTTCGATGTGGCCAAGAGTGGACAGATATAGGCAGCCCAGTGCCCCATTTCAGTGGGAGGGGAACTCCTGAGCCAGTCTGCAGTCGGACGCCCGAGAAGGAGTGTCGTGTTGTGTCTGTCTGTCCCTGTGCGACGTAATGTCTTAGTGTTTAAGTGTCTGTATCATATCATTCTCATGGATCGTAGTATATTTGCTAGTTGCTGTTTTACAAGGTATCGTTCGTTTTATGTGACGTGTATAATAACGTTTTAAACAATATAATAAACTTACTTCACTTGAATTTCCTATGTTTAAGTAAAACTGTATCATGTATTGCAATGTATTTTATTGTAATATAATAATTTTTATTTGAGATTAGATAAGTGTTGTCTCTCTCGTATCATAATTAAAAGCTCACAGAAGGTGCAAATATTATATTTTAATCAAGAGTATCAACTTTTATTTTATATATATATATACATATATATATATA
>NW_027104846.1:259662-269601 GCF_000696795.3 Halyomorpha halys | reverse complement strand
TTACGACCGGCTTCTGTAGAATCTACCAAGTCAGCACCAGATGTTATCATATCCCATTAAACATAGAATTTAGTGTTATAAGTTTTTAATTTATCATCTTGGCACAGTTTTCATTGAACAGAACTGGCAACGTTTTTAATTGTTTGACCGCCAATGTATTTATATATATATATGAGGCCATGAATTGCGGGGTACAAGTTGTGGGTCGCTGAAGGTCCGATTTGGAACGGTGTGAGTACACCTTGGCAATATTTATTTCTACGTGGAACTGAACAATGTATACACATATATAATGAAAAATAAATACATATGAAATGTATAACACATAGTACGTGATTATAATTTTAATTTTATATACATATTGTAATATCGAATCTTTTCTCTTGTTTTTTTTACTTTCACTTACCGATATATGGAATATACAGTAATGTATTTTGGAAAATTTCGAAATTGATTTCTATTAGAAAATACACGGTTTGTTTGTAAGTTAATCTCCAAGCTCCAAAAGTCATACGAAACTAAGATCGAATATTTAGGGCATATGTATGCCTTGTATGTTACAGCAACTTTTTCGTTAAAGTCGACAAACTGAAAGTGGAAATTTAGATAATCGATCTTACACTTCTTTTAAGATTTGTTCCAGAACGGCTCTATTGACTTTGATGTAAATTAATGAACAATTAAAAGGTCTATGATATGAGATAAGTTTTATCCACTTTAAAATTGTCTAATAGGGCTTAAATGACGATTTTTTTAAAAATCTTACTATAAACTACCTTAAATGTTTTTTTGAAATAAATTACCAGCTTCAATTGTCAGCTATAATAAACTATGAATAAGAAAAAAATATAAAAAATTATTTGATGAATTATTAAAGGGGAAAAAATAGATACAGGAGTTGGAATCAGAAAAAGCCAAGACTGCCCGATCTCTCCCGATTGCATCATTCCCATACGGTTTCATTACTTACAATATTGTATCATTGACAGAAAAAAATGATATTCGTTATAGTTAACATTGAAAACCTTAAAATATGATTTTTTATTTCGTGAATGCTTTGATGCATATACTTACCTTTTAATCCACTTGAGTTTTCAAATATATTTTTTAGGACATATATTTGTTTATAACTTCTATCTTTGAGAAGTTTTATTCTTCTTCATAGAAAAACATAAATATTGACATTTGATTTTAATTCTAAATAACATCAAACTACCTCTAAACTTTGCCGTAAACCTACCGACTGCCCTACAGTTTTCTTTAACAATGTCGCTCTTACGTCTGTCGAACAGATCTACTACCTTGGACTACATCTGGACAAACGACTGACCTGGAATCCTCACACAAGACTGAAAAGACAGGAAACTGCACGTCGATTTCAACTATTACAGTACTTCCTGGACAAACGGTCTAAACTTTCTGTTCATTACAAAAGACTGATCTACAGGACTGTAATAAGGCCAATCTGGACATACGGAGTTCAGCTTTGGGGCTCCACTAAACCTTCGAATTCCTTTCGTATCCAATCCTTACAATCCAAAATTCTTTGTAAAATCCTCACTGCTCCTTACTTTTCCACAAAAAATAATCATACAAAATTGAGTTCTTTTGAATTGAGGTTCCACATGCAACCGATCTATCCCGAATCAGATATCATCCCTTCCATTATAAAATCCCTAACCACTCAAACCTACTAGTTTTAACCTTGCTTCCTCTTCAATTCCTGGCAATCTTCCGAGGCCTCTGAAAAAAAATGGCCACGAGACCTGCTTATGTAAAACGTCTTTAGAGTACTTCCAATGGGTAGTTTCTGTACATGCCTCTATCACTCCATTATAACTGAGATTAAATTTACTAAATGTGTTATAATGTACAGTTGTAAATAGCAAAAAATAAATAACTTTAATTCTAATCCCAGTTCAGACTCCAGATGGGATCACTATACTTGTTGGATATCCCATGAATTCATTATTTTATTTTCATTTTCCCAAAAAAATATGATATTTTTTTTTTAAATCCAAGTTAAAATAGAATATTTTTTTTCTATTTACTCAATTATCTACTTTTAAATTATGAAGCAATATTCATTTAAAATAATATGACATACTTTAAATTACTTAAATCAAAGAGTGCAAGGATGCTCTGATAGTAGAAACTCTTGAATACATTTCTTGTACTTTAGCTTATAAAGACAAATTCAAATGCCCGATGTTTACTGAACATGCTGTTAGGTTAGTGTTATTGAATGAATTATTGCAGGGAACACATTCTAGAGTAAACCCGTGTTAATAGGAATGATGTAGAGCTTTATCTCCGTTATTGTCGTTAGCAAAGACAGTTGTGGGCGTTATGTTGTTGGAATACATAGCTAGCGAGGCTGAGGGCTTGGGATTATTATATATTATATTATGTATCGAAGATGATCTTCTTTCACAGTAGTATAGTGTGCGTGCAGCTTTGAAATAACTAGGTAAACAAAACTTACTTGTCGATAAATATTTTCTGATGGTTCGAATCGGGCAAAACGTTTTGTGGTTTTATACAAAACGTTTTGCCCGATTCGAACCATCAGAAAATATTTATCGACAAGTAAGTTTTGTTTACCTAGTTATTTCAAAGCTGCACGCACACTATACTACTGTGAAAGAAGATCATCTTCGATACATAATATAATATATAATAATCCCAAGCCCTCAGCCTCGCTAGCTATGTATCATGATCATGCTTCTTTGCCTACATATTGATTATTTCAATGATAAGTTTGCAATTAATTTAATGGAGTAAAATGTTTTCCAAAAATTGAGATAAAAATATTAATTAACCTGGCCAGATTGCCTTTGCTTTGAAACAACTGAAGAAATGTAACTTCCTTATAAAAATTTTCAATTGAAATTTTAGTAGGAAAATTTGTCAAATATATATTTATTTATTGAGTTGAGTGGTGTAGCTCAGTGTATAAGGCACTGCGTAACTAACTCCTGGGAATAGTTTTTCAGGGAGCCTGACACCTTTCTAGGGCACACTTAGCCTCTATAAAGTGATTATCCTGTATTAACTGAATATCTAATGGCCGATTGTGTTGCATATCGATAGCTTCTTTGATATTTTTTATTATATTCATTTTTTTAAGGATCAGGTAAGGCAAGTACTTCCTCCACTCGGTTCTGGATTACAGACCAGCTATAGAAGAAAATGTATTTATTCTTATGATCTATGGTTCCTCTCTGGGGTGAGGTGAACTGCTCCTGTGGCAGTACCATTCCCTTATACATTTCTTATTTTATTTATTTATATTTACAACTGTATTAAAAATATATACAATAAGTAAATATGATATTAGTTATAAGATGTCATGATGCAGACTTGTGGAGAATCGAATCATTGATAGTGTTTCAATTAAATTTCCAAAGTAGATCTCGAAGCCACTTCTTTTCAGAATTTTAGGAAGATTATCAGGAAATGAAGAAGAAGCCATGTTAGAATCAAGGAGGTAGGAAGTTTATCAGGGAAGCGTTGGTATTTGGTTCGGGCCAAATCGGCAACATATGGAACATTGAGATCCTGGTGGATTACTTTATTTGTGACAAAGTAGGATAAATTAAGAATTTTACGAAGTATGTTTGTTTATATGAACTGGATACGAGAGAAATTCCATGGTTTACTGGAGCCTCAAAGCTCACTCCGTAACTCCAAATATGCTGAATTATAGTCATATAAATAAATCTTTTGTAATTAGTTGAAATCATAGACAGTTTGCTAGGTAAGTGTTTTAATAGTAAGAATCAACGAGTGGTTTTTTGTCTTCTCAGTCTTGTATGAGAATATCAAGTTAGTCATTATTCTAAAAGAAGTCATAGGTAGCCAAGTGTAATAGTTGAAGCTCCAAAATTTCTGTAGCAATTTTAAATTGTCAATCACACTATCCATTAGGCTTTGAACAACTATTGTAATTACAACCTCTGCAAATAAAATTAAAAATTGTTTCTACTAGCATAATTTTTCTACCTTGGGTGGTTAAGAAACTCAATATTGAACTTATAAAGGGCAAATGCTTTAAGGAATATTCTGATAGTATTAAACTGATTGGAGTAAAATTTTCTTTTTAGCCCAACGTCTTTTCTTTGAGGTTATAGTAATCATCGTTAGGTTAGGAAATATGTTTAGGTAAAATTGATTTTTCCATTGCATGCTTTAACTTTTGCACCCACTATATACAGTGTTTGGTCATTGACTCTCTGGAGGATCTAAGATAGATGCCTTGTCCAATCTGATCTTCACGGCTAACAGTTTGCTTTAAAGATCAAAGAACGTTATTTTCCTCTAACGGTTTAAAGGTTGTTTAAGTTCGATTCTCATTGATACAGCAGGTCGTTACAATTTAGTACTATTCAATAATTTAAATTTGAACTTAAATCAATATATATTCACTTATTTCAATGTAAAACCTATAAAATTGATAATATAAATTAACTGAATCATTGTTTGGCGTAAAGCATGCTGAGCTAATCATTATACTACTATAGAAATAATAACACTGTTCTTGAATAATATATTCCATAAGATCTTTCATAATAAATTATTATAAAATTATTTAATAAATTAACAAAAGCATTATAAACATTTTCAATATCGTTATTATTATATTATTCATATTTTCTGAATATCATCTTAATACTTTATTCATAAATCATGAGCCACAAAGGCTTTAACTAATTGTAATACCAAAGCATCTAAGAATACAACTCTTTAGATTAGTCATCGACTGAAGATAGGTCTGCTCTTTTGAATGTGACGTGACGCAATTAGAGAAAAAAAATAAAAGGAACCTATTTCGAAACGCTGTGTCACTGCCAAGAGATTTTCGTTATGTTTATAGCATTGTTTCATGTAAATTTCTTACAAAACAATGGTTAAAAAATTAATATTATATAAAGTGACTGAGAAAAGTCAAGAAATAGAAAAAATATTTAAATAAGTATGCAGCAAAAACTGCGTGACATATTTCAGTACAGATTATATCCACATGCTATATCCATTTTATATGAATCATGTGAACCTTTCCAACGAACTTCATTGAATTTTTAATACTTTATTTTAGATATTTAGTTACTAAAACCGGAGAAATTTCGAAAATCTAATTTTAATCTGTAATTCCAGATCAAAACACCGAAAAAATTTAGACTATCAATACAGCTTGGGTAAAGATAGCCGTTTGAATTATTATAGAATAATCGTTTTATACAATTTTTAGAGTGTTTCTTGAAAAATAGTAATTTAATGCATTGTTCATGTATTTTAAAACGTGATTCGAAAATCTCTCCTAGTGAGTTGTCTAATATCGAGGAATTTATCACACTATTAGGAGGATGCGCCACTGGGTGCTATCTCCCTCATGCCAACTCATGTCATGCCAGGATAAAACATCTCATTTGATGGTTGTAAAGTACATTTACAGGTGCAAATAAAAAAAAATGAAAGATTAAAAAAAAAGTTGTAAGATATTTACATTTCAATTACTGTAATGTTTTTTAAATAGATTTAGTTTACCAAAAATATCCCCTATATTTGAAATAAATATTTTTTTTCAGACTTTTGTTAGTTTTTGAGCCTCTGACAAAAAAACAAAACATTTTTCTTGAAAATCAATGCCCGAAAATGATTGAGTGAGATTTTTGTAAGCCCGTAAAAAAAAATTAATTAATTTATTGTTTGATAAGGTAAATAAAACAACTTTCAGAATTTATTGTTGTAAGGACCGTATGACAAGAACAGCCGTCGTTAACGAAAGAGTGGATTTATCAGCTAATCGTTCCAATTATAGCTAAGTCCGTCTTTACTTCATCCTTCTCGATTGGTTGAGCCAAATGAAACTTACTTCAAATACCTAATTATTACACACAATTGAACTTATACTTTATGTTGTAATCCTTTTATCCGATAGAAAAAAAAACTTATTGTACTTATTTAAAAAAAAAGTACGAGTACCATGCGTCCTAAATTGAATTTAGTCAACTTGTGTTAGTACCAAAAATCTTTTAAATTCAAGATAATTCGTAACCATTAGTTTTTAATTCTTTTTTAAACATAATTCAGGAATGAATTCTAACTGAATCTAGACAGTATTATAATCTAGAGTAAAAAGATCGAGTGATAATAGTTTATTTATCGAAAATTATGTAAACTAATAAAAATTGTTATCAAAAAATCTTTAATTACCTGTGGAATTTAATTTCATATTAACATCTTTTTGTAGAAGGCATTTCATTATTATTGATAAATTTAAACCATCGGTTACCAAATAAAAGATGTTATCACTCTTACTTTTTTTTTTTTGGTATAGAGTTTTACTCAATTTTCTTATAAACCTTCACAGATTTTGATGACTACTAATTTAGCAGATACCTACTAATCGATACGTATTCCAGTATAAATATCTTTGTAGAATTATACAACTATTTTGGACTGTCAAAGATCAACAATAATTATAACAGATTGTTTTAGATATAAGACAATATTCGTATTAATCTTAACCAAAAAAATCTGTGTGAGTTTTTGACTTACCGGATATATGACACATTTTGGATTTTCACAGCCTCAGAGTGCAATTGTCTTTACACTTTTATTTGAGCCGCCGCGAAATAAATAGAGACTGACCCAGGTTAGAATCAAACCCACAATGATTTGTACCAAGCACTCTAGGACCCACGCCCCAAAATGTTCAGCTATGAGGTCTTTGGAATTGGTTTCCATCAGCAGGTTTTAGTCGGGATGTAAGGCATGGTACTGTAGAAATAGTAACGGACTGGCCAATTTCTGAAGGAATTCCATTTCGCGGAGTGTCTGTCGAGGATTTCATTGCCCTCATTAAGGAGAGGATTAAATTGGAATTGAGATAAACGTGGGAAAAATATTTCTGATAACAAATTAAGGGAAATCAGAAGTGACTTCTCCCCTAGGATATCATCAACCAGAAATGTGCTTAGAGAGGAGACTAAACTTGCATAAACGCCAAATCTGCGGAATAGGACTTACTTTTAAGCATATTTTGACTGAATGCCGAGCATATAACACCTTCAAATCTTTATATGTTATACCAGCGGATCTCTATTCCATCTTGCAGGATAAACAAACCGTAGATAAACTTTTTGAGTTTCTCCATCATTCCAAGCTCTACCATAAAATTTTAGTACAAGTTCCCATGTTGCAATGGTTTCACATATCAATATAATCGTAGCCATTGGTCTGTCCTTGCCCCTGTGCAGGGGTACAGTTCAAAAGTCATAAAGTACAAGTATAGCCTGTGCTATTCGGAAATTAAGGCAATAATGACCCATTCGTGTTTGGAGCCTTAAAATAATTAAATTAAAAAATAAAATAAAAAAAGGAATAGTACACAGTATCATATTTATTTTTGATTAATTGTTTAATATTTTGAACTGAAACATTTGGTTCCTCCTCTCCCCGAAGAGATTAACATTTTAATTCTTGGTATTGGTTGTAATTAAAATTCATTTTTTCTATGTATGTATTCAATAAAAACTATTCATTTTAATTGCTTCTTAATTTTATTAATTAATTGATATTTAAAGTCGATGTAAATTATGGAATCAATATCCGCTCTGTAATGTACTAAAACTAAACTTTATTTTATATTTTATTGTTTAACTCATCCTCCATTGGCTTTTTACACCAGTGGCGTGGTTAAGAGAGAAGCGCCGGGATCTTACCGATTCCTGCTCTTTCCTCCACATGAAGGGGAAAAGATCGTTTCGGAATTCCCCAGGCTGAATGTAAATATTTGTAATAATTGTGTTTAAGATGTTATTTTCCTATAAGTTTATTTTTTTTTTAATTTATTTTTTCTTCTTCTATTTCTTATTTTTTAATCATTTAATTTATATATTTGTAAATTTGGTGTGAATGATCACTATTGTCATTGTCTGAATATAGGACAGAATGTAATATGACAATATAAAAAAAAATTGTTGAAATGAACTTTCTTTCTGTTTAATATACGGAATCATGTCAGATTAAAGTAATGTTGCTTCCTAATAACATTAATAAAAACAGATTCAAGAGCTTAATAAAGTACAGTTAGTACTAAAGCTCACTTTCCATAGGAAGATTACCTAGAGTCTATATTGGTGAACCCAAGTAATATAGACATTAGATATACATAATATCCTATACTCAAACATAGCTATACGTTAAACTACAGCCTACAAAGCTAAGCCTCATAAAGTGAATAGTGATATTGCGTATACTTTTTCAAGGAACAATTGCTTTTAAGTTGGTAGGATGCTTATAATGGCTTATTGAAACCTTTTTTTTTTTTAATAACAACCACAAATATTACTAAATAATTTCTTTTGAAAGAAATAGGATATATAAAATGTCCACTATAGAGTATCTATTATGAAGTATTTTATATAAATACCAACAAAGATACACCTGGATGCGGTATATCTTATTCAAAATTCAAATAAACGGTTTTAGAGTAAACAAAAAAAAACACCTAATAATGCTGCTTTAAACCAAACTATTACTACGAAAAAAAGGAGAAGATGAAGACGGCTATAGCTACAACGTTTTAGTTCCATATTTCTTTGTTAATATTTTATTAAGAATAGAGGTCAGAGGATAGCATAAGAAATTTTGTTTTCTCTCATTGGGTTTAATTATAAATTTATCGTCAAATTGAATTTATAACTAACTGTTTCCATCAGTATATTGAAAATCATTTTTTAAGTACCGAAGGACCATAATTGTTTTTTTGAAGAAAATAAATGAACGTTGAATATTAGAATTTTGGTGAGGGCAAAATGGACCCCATTCTCCTAAATAAAAAAAAATACATTTTCTCTTGAAAAACCCAAATAAAGGTTTCCAAAGGTATTTTTCTGCCATAATTAATTTAAATGGAACAGACATTGTTACGCGATGTTCAATTTCAGTGTAGAGTATTTTGTCATTATGCATAATTGTAAATTAAAAAAAAATCGTAATAATACAAGTGTTGCATATTTAAATTTTAAAATTATATCATGTCTCACTTTGAAAGAGAGGTTTCATATAACAGCATTTTTTTTTTTTTTTTTTTTAACTTTATAATATTTCTTTTCAGGAAATTAATTTTCACTCTATTATTCCTTTTTTACACCTGAAAAACGTTTCGGGCTCTTCTGCCAATTATCCACTTCTACAAATAGAAATATTTCTAATCTACATTTAACAATCAACATATATTTATAATCAACAAAGTTGGTATTGCACTAAAACTTATTTTCATCAACCAGCTTCTTTTTTTTATCTTTCATTATTTGATGTTTTAAAATATTATTTGCTTAAAATATTTTTTTAATTAAAAAAACTATTTTTATTTAAAGTGATTATCGGCATTCCCATATTATTATTACATTTACAAATTATAGGTATTATAAGTTATTACTTTAGGTATTTATCAAATATTCTTTATCTATGTAGTGCATTGATTCTAATTTGTTACCTTACTTATTATTAATAGTTTCAAAAATCTACTTTATTTATTTCATCTCCTCTTAATGCTATCCAATTCCTCCTGTATCAGTTTAACAATTAACTACGTCTTTTATATTTTTGATTATAGAAATAGATCCTTTTTTTTTTTGTACATAACAATCACGCACTCCAAAAACCTGTTTATGTAGTTTTGAGTTTTCACAACAACTTACTTCACAAACAAATTTAGAATAATGAAAATGAATTCCTAAAGTTTCTTGAAACAACGAGAATTAAACTTGGTGGAGACACGGTTGTTTAGAATTACAACTAATTGATTGGGATCAGAGTAATTTGACGGAGGTTCCATATTAAAAGTTGATTCTACTTAAGTTTATATTAAAAACATACTTAATTGTCCTTGTGATGAAACCTTGTATTACATAATATATTTTTTTACCA
>NW_027104846.1:256621-258159 GCF_000696795.3 Halyomorpha halys | reverse complement strand
TTTCAATTTTATATGTATTTTTAATTAATAATAATATTTTTACAAACGATTTAGATTTTTTGATTAATTGAAAAGAATTTTAAAAGAACTCATAAGAATGAAAAAACACAAACCTCTTAAGATAATGCTGTCATTTACTCACTGTCATCTGTATTCAGGAGTGAAGGAAGCAATTGCCAAGACATCTCGGTTTTCTAAGCGAATGAACTCTTTTCTCTTGGAGGGGTCTTCACTCTACTGGGAAATAAACTCTGGAATGAAACACTTGCTGCAATTTATTGCCTCGACTGTTTCACCTCAGTTGCTGTTGGAAGTGGTGGGAATTGTTTACTGCCATAGGATCAGGATAGGTGCCTCTTTGTAATTAACATGCAAAATGCATTATTAATATTTGTAATTTCAATTTTTTAAAATAATTATGAGATAATATATATAATAAAAATCTTTTGTGTTCATTTAAAATTCACACATATATAAAATCTACATTTGTAGTCTAATCATAATAAAATTTTAAATGGAAAACCATCAAGTCCGACCATAATATTGAAGATAAATTTAATTCTAATAATCGGCATAATTAAAAATTCAATTGACCCATTTAGATTTGGAATGTTGGTCATGCTAGGGGACTGGTGTTGGAAGACTAGTGAAGTATTTGTAACTCATTTTTGAAAGACTAGTCAATTATTGGAACTTATTGTTTTTTATTATTTATTTTTTCATTCATAAGTGTTTGTGTGTGTAAAGTTAAACGTTTACCATAGGGCACCCCTATATAATAGAGATCCTTCTTAAGGGTTAATTTGACTAAAGCTCTGGCCAACAAGAAATATATTGAATGCATTTGAACCCCTCTATCTTGGAACCCCCTCCACTCCGAAAGAGGACACCAATTTTATTTTCCTTCAGCACTCTTCTTCAATGGTAATAAGCGATAAAATGTGAAAGTACAAACCCATAATTTCAAGTAGAAATTTATGTAGTAATGTTTTTCCTAAAATATATTAGAGTATTTTCCAAAAATATATTTAAAAAAGTATTTATTACGTATATAAGTATATAAGAAGTAATACATGTATATAAGAAGCTTTTAATTATTAATTAATTTTCATTTCATATTACTGAGAATAATTTCGAAATTATATTGTGTATTAAAATAAACGAAGAATGTAGTTCCGATGTCATGTTTTGATTCTCTTGTTCTGAATTTCCCTTCTTTTGATCAAAAACTTATCTAAAGTAAGAAACTATTATGGGCTTAATTATTAATTCGTACTTATGAAGTATCACAGCTTAATTATCAATACGTAAGAAACTCTAATAGTTAAGTATTTTTATAGAAATCCCTTATAAACAGAAACCTCTGTATAACGGTATGAAGAAATTATCTTTTCTTTTCTGTCCGTTATATTGGTGTACCACTGTTTATAAATATATATATATCATATTAAAAGTTGATTCTACTTAAGTTTATATTAAAAACATACTTAATTGTCCTTGTGATGAAACCTTGTATTACATAATATATTTTTTTACCA
>NW_027104846.1:237003-255606 GCF_000696795.3 Halyomorpha halys | reverse complement strand
AATCTGCCACACTATTGTCGGTAATAGGTAATAGTGATGAATGATCACATTCATACTAAAATAAAATAAAATAAGAATGAAAATAAATAAATGAAAGTAATAATTCTCTTGGTTCAACCTTCTAGGTGGATTGCTGGGATGGGTGGAACTAGATAAGCATTGAACCAAAGGATTAGGATGGTTGGAAAGGTTTATATGGAATTTTGAAAATTTGGTTGGTATGAGGTATTAAGAAAAGTAATTGCGCGGTGGTATTTCTCGACGTTGTTGGTGCCTTTGACAATGTTGGCCATGATCATATTGTGAGCTCACTGAAGGCGAGGGGTGTGTCGCCGGATCTTAGAAATGTGATTTCGGCTCTCCTTACTACGAACTTCTTCAAAATAAATGTAGGTGCCCACTCAACAAGCCAAATCAGAGTAAAGCGTGGAGTTCCTCAGTAGCAGGTTTGGGAGATTCCTTGATTATAATTTAGATACTATTTCCTAGAGCCAAACCTACAATAAAATAAAAAAAAAAAGCCAATGAACACAGGAAAAGTTTCTTCTCAAAACGAATAAAATGAACATTGCCCCTTATTTTACCAAGGTACAGAAATACCAATGCTATTTACAAATTGACTATATTTTATATTCATATAATTACAGCTATAAATTACCTATTTTATTGTCCCATTATATATTATACACAATACTATTATTGCTCTATACTACCTATTGAATATTAAATCAGTGTTAAATTTTTTTTATTTAAAAAAATTTGATAAACATGTTTATTTGATAAAAGCATGTTGTTAATTATTTTTCTCTAATATTATAGTTACTGGGTTGCATTGTGCCAGCTAAAATGTTAAATACTTGAGAACCAGTGAAACCCACAATGCTCATTAATATTTTCATAAAACACGAATATTTCATTCCACAAAAGATCTTTATTTCACTTCATAAAATATTTACATAGAATAGAAACCTCGACATAAACGACTCCTTCAATATTAATACTGTTACAGAAAAAGGTTAAACAATTCTTATACAGTAAAACCCCACTTATTGGAACCCTGTAAACGGGACATTGCCGGTTTTTTTCTTTTTTCGATTCCTCTAAAACAGAAAATAAAACCAATAAGAAAATAGAATCAATAAATTGCATTACGTAAATGTGACATGAATCAAATTAAATACAACCTTTTTCTACCGTTGGTACTTGAAGATATACAGTGAAATACTTGTATGAGGTTTTGATGCGTCCATTCTGTGAGAACTCTACTTTAATATTTTGAGGTGAAGGGACTCCGGTTGAGGATTAAAAAATAGCATAGGAAAAAAAGACATAGGCTGGAAAGCCAGTTAATACGTAGTAGGTTTTCCTTAAATTTTAAAATTATGTGTCGATTCATAAGAGAATAATGATTCTATTATTTTTTTTTATACACAACACAAAGCAAGTGTCCTTTATTTGCCTCAAGGGCATTTTAAGGTAGATTCTGGGGTCCTGTGAGCAGGGGAGGATAGTAAGGCGCTTACTAGCCATCTGCGTTGTCACGAGTTGGAAGGGACCTCTCTACTAGTGATGAATGATTGGGTTTAGACTGAGTCTGAACCCTTTCTCTCGGCGACGAACACAACAACAGTGCCTTGGAATCTTCTAGGTCTTGGTGAAGGGGCAATCTCCCGGAAAGGTGGGTTTGCACTGGCCTTCAGCCAATCAAAGAACTTGATGTGCCGTCGGCCTATGAACTCCTGAACAGTAGGAAGCAGGATTTCTTGGTGGATGGCACTATTCCTGGCCCTCTGCAGTGTGGTGCCTAAGACGAACCGCCGAAGTTCTGGTAGCTCAGGAGTTTTTGTAGTGTTGTTTTGCAGAGGAGCCGCAGTAAAGGTGCACCATAGAGCAGCATCGGACGAATAATAGCCTTTTATATCGGCAGCTTCAATCGGAGAAACAGCTGTGGTGGCGTGAACAGGTGATACAGCCTATGCGATTTCTACTTGGTTATCTTCATCATTTCCCTGACGTAATTAAAGAAGGTTAGGTGCCTATCCAGTGTCACGCCAAGGTAAAGTAAAGCCCCTGACTTCATCTTCCACCGTAAATGTCTTTGGTAGGTAGCTCTTCTTCCCTTTTTGATAAGACATTACAATGGCGTCAGTCTTTTGCCGGGTTTACTCGAATGCTTATCTCCTTGAGGGCATCTACGATGGTGCCAGGTGCTGTTTGGGCTAGTTCGAGTGCCCGAAGAGATCTGGCGCTGGTGGCATAGTTACCAATGTCGTCCGCATAGGCTGGTACCACTGCTTCCTTGTGATCCAACGCGATGACAGGTACCGGAAAGACAACAAAAAAGGATTTGACCCAGTACAGAGCCTTGAGGCACTCCGCATGTAGTGGGGAATAGGGTGGAGTAGTCCTCGCCGACTCGTACGATGAATAATCTTCTGCTAAGATAGCTTTCGATCATTCGGCATAGAGTGGCGGGTTTTCCAGTCGACGAATTTAGGAGTGGGTGTGATTCTATTATTTATTAAATAATTTTATTATATCAGCTATCATAAATTAGGATTATTTTCTGTACGGGTAGAATTGTTCAATGTAAATTATTATCATGTACGACTTTGTCCTTAATCTTTTATGACAAAAAAAAAATCATTAAATGGTGAATAATTTAATCGAATTTCATAGTATTGCATTACAACCTAGAAATTAAAAAGATAATATGTTTTGGTACAAAATCATTTTAAGTGTAGTACTGAACGATCAACAGTGTAGAAGTTTTTAATTTTTTTGTAATTTCCGTAAATATTATTTATAGTTTAATAAATAAAAAAATAAATAAAAACAGGAATACACATTTCATTTAAATAAACATCCTTATCTGTTTTTTTTACAAAAATGTATCATTGGAGTAATTTATTCATGCTTGTTATCCGAACGATAAGCAGGTGATTTATGACCGGGCATAACTTGATAAATTATTATAAATAATTATGATTTAATCCGAGAAAAACCTTGGGGTTCGCTATCAACATAAAGCATACAACATAAATCAGATACTGCAGAGAAAATATTGCAAAAAACAAAACAAGTAGCGTTCATAATGATAGTAGTAACTGTGGTAATTTATTAAAGCAGTATATTATTCATTAATTCACCAGTGGAACAAATAATATTAAATACGGTTAGTAACCAGCACAATGAGAGATAATTAGAATAACATTCTATTTATTCGAAGCGCAATAATATTCTACTTATTCTCATTCCGATTCGAAGCGTAAACTATTAATTTACTGCCTGACGATATTTTTTTGTTTAAAAAATCGTTTAGTTTGCTGGACTTATAGTTCAAACAATTCTTTATTGCATATCAAACGTATTGCCTTTATTGAATAAATAAATATTTATAAAGTTAAAAATTAATTAATTATCTTGATGGTGAAAAAAATCATAAAGCTTGACACTTAAAATATGAAAAAAAATATATGATAAAATATTGTATATAATTCCATTTTAAATCTAAACCAATTTTCTTCAACCAATATAATATCTTAAGTCTGTTAATCAAAACCTTTTAGGGCGGCAGGTTGGGATTTGTAAAAGATTAAAATGAGTTTAATATTTTCATTTGAAATAAGATCATAAATTTGCCAGGTTCCTAGTTGTTGGCTAAGGCAGGGGACTGGGAAACAACAACATACTTTCACATTTTTCAGTTTCTGACCTTTAATGTTGAAACACCACATCATATTGAAATATTTATTAATTAATTAATTAAAGAATATGATAATAGGCGTCGAATATGGTCAAATACGGTGTAAAAACAACAATTTTTACCAAAGCAGCCAATAAATTCAATACAATGACTTTAAAGTGACTTTGCCATCGAAAAATTTTTCTCGAATTAAAAATCTGTTGAATAAAAATTGCGGAGATCGAATTTAGTAGAATCATAGGGTACCTTGTGTGTTGAATCTTAATACTGCATAACTCCTAATAGGACTCCTTCACTCACTCACTCACTGATGGGCTAGGAGTCACATTTTAATCTTCCCTCACACATTCGTACAAAGTCTAATCTACTTCCTTAAAATGTGAATATATAGTTATATAATAACTGCCCAGTAAATAATTTTAAGATCTCATTTCAAGGATAACGATATTTAATCATAATAAAAGGAAAAATCATTAAACAAAAGAACATTGGCAATATCGTCACGACGATGGTTATTTAAAAGCCATCTGTAACGAGGCAGTTGAGACTTTGCCTTAGGACCTCGTAACTGCAGCGGCTCCGTATTACAGTATTCGTACCGGAGAATCTGGCCTTTAGATCCTACAGAATGAATTCTAAACCATTTTTAGAATAAGGTGGTTACCTGTAGATAACTTTCTTCTGTTTGAATGTGTGTAGAGATTAATTTTTTTTATTAAATAGGCTAACCTGTTATTTTTTCCTTTTCGGGGGACTTAGTCAAAGATCTAATTGTAAAAGAAGCTGCCAACGTCAGGATAGAATATCAACGCTGCCACATGTTTTGGTGTCCTAGAAGTCATTAAATTTTCTCTGTTTTCTTTTTGAGGTTTAATTTGAACACAAAAATGATTTTTTAACGGACTTATTTTGAAATAGCCTACAGTATTCTTTTAAATTATAGGTGAATACAATTAAAACATTTTTACCGAGAGATCTATAAAATTAAAGTAAAGACATATTTTAAATTTATTTATTTTTATTAATTGTCAGGAATTTTATTTTATCCTATTTTCCATCCTTCTATACGTATCCTTTCAGGAACTTCTTTGTTCTCCTACCAACTCATGCATGAGTGTCATATATTATGCAGGCTCATTGAATATATGCACAATACATACATAAGGAGGGTTGCGGGAAAATGCTATCTGGGGAAGTCTACATTGGGCAATCTCCTCCCAGGAAATTGCACGATGGTATCAGGTTCTATAGAATCAAACCTGGGCAATCCCATCTGGGAATAATCATCACCTTGCCATTCTCCCCCTCGTTAGCCCCAAGGAAGGAACGGAATTGGTAATGATATTACTATATCCGATCTCTCGCATAATTTCAGGCTGTAATTTATTCCGAGATATCTTTTACCTGATACCAATCTTCCGAGGAGAAAAAAAATAATAATAAAAATATTAATTAATTTTTAATTAAAGTGCAACAGTTTTTAATTTACTTACTACCTAGGCAAGTTAGAAACAAAGTTGGGTTTGAAATTCGATGTGCGATTTTCCACATATTTTTTCCTATTTTTAGATACCGAGTTTAAAAATAAAATTTTCGTGCCATTGGTGTACGGGTATTTCTTTTTTCAATTACCTCTTGAAGCGGTGAATCTATTTTATTACTTTATTTCTGTTTTCACAACAACTTCGTGCGTTATAGCTGTGTGCCTAAATAGTTTTTACGGAATAAGCTCAGATTCTTCTACTTTAAGCCCTTTAACTTTTCATTAATAACATAAATATTCCAGAAAATACAGAAAAAAATCTTTATTTGCACATAACTTAAAAATTAAACCGGTTTCTATTAAACTATGTATATGTCTATTTGAAAGTAATCAAGTTCTCTAAAAAACAAAAAACAATCGGATCAGTATTTTAGAAGATATGGCTTTTTATCCATGTTTTTTCTTTTATTACAACCAAAGAAAGGAGGGTAGTCAGTTAAAATTTTCGATTAGCAGTTATCAGGGGATCAATCCATTTCAGATCCCCTATCATGTAGGCAATTTTATATTTATTCCTTTCCCTCAACATCATATATTTAGTTTGTACGATATTTATCCCTATGTTTTTTTTTAATACTTTTTATTTATTGATAGATATTACAATCTCCCACACAGTTGTGAGCAATAGGTAATAGTGATGAATGATCACATTCATACTAAAATAAAATAAAATAAAATAAAAATAAAAATAAATAAATGAATGAAAAAAAAATCTCTCAATAAATGAATGAGAAAAAAAATCTCTCTTATACCTATATTAAAACATTTTACTGAACCCAGAGTAGACCAATTTAAAGTTCACAATACTGCTGAATTTTGATTTTTTGGTTAGAGTTTTTGTAAATATTTTGTTACTATTACCATTTCTAATATATTGTATTAAAGTATTTGAATTTATTAACTCTAGAAATATTTTTTAAAGTAATATGACGCTCTTTTAATTGATAATAGTGCGGCATAATTAAAAATTGTTTAACTACCACTATTATCAGAAAACAATAAATAGGGAACTTGAAGAATTAAAATTTGTATTTTAGGTACAACCTAATTTGTTTACGAATAACTTTAAAATAAAAATGAAATCTTAAACTGACAACTTTATGAAATATAATTTTATTTAAGTTCGCTGTAGACAAAAAATAGGTACAAAAAGAATTATTTAAAAATCTATTTATAGATATTTACAACTGTATTTACATAAAAATACGTCTTGTAAATTTTATGTAAGATCATAATGGTTTGATACAAGGATGTAGAGAAACTACCCATTGGAAGCACTAAAACAAAATTTACATAAGAAGGTCTCGAGGCCATTTTTATTTCTGGCACCTCGGAGGATTGTCAGGAATGGAAGAGGGAGCGTTAGAATCTAGTGGGTTTATATGGTTAGCGAGTTTATAAAAAGAATAACTAGAAAAAAAATCTATGTAATCCTTGTATCGGATGTAGGGTGAGAAGGGTCCTACTGTACTATGGTTTTCACTTCCCTAAAATGTTCATAATAATTTGAGTTATTTTCGTATTTGTTAAACAAAGTCCCATAAATAAAAAAGTTCAGAAGCAGATCTTCAGAAAGCTATATGATATAACAATTTATGCAATTAAGGGCTCTTGATGAAGAGAGTTGATTCTAAAGATAACCATTCCAATTAAGCAAAGACATATCTCATGGAAAACCGAAGTTGATAGGTCCTGAAATAATGAAAAAATAGTTCGTGGGTAGTTAAAATAGCTTGACACTTTCTTATATTGTTATATGTTGGTTTTGAATTCCGCAATGCGTGTATTATATGGTTAATTTATTCATTGTATTCCAATTAAAATCGAGTTTTCAAATTAAATATTAACCCGAACTGCCTGGTGATAAATTGGCGGTAAAATACTGAAACAGTGGATGGGAGAAATCAAAGCTAGGATTCCACCAGAGCCGAGCGGAGTGATGTATTAAAACCAATTCTGCTGAACCCTCCCTAATACCGCGATGGATCAAGGCTTGACATAAACCTTCCATTAACGTAGGTTAGGATTTGCCTCGGTTTTGCGTTGCCGTCATGTTAGTGTTAAAGTGTCATGTTAGTTCATAGGTCCCGAACAATTTGTAGACGTAAATTTTATATATTTTAATTTTATATATGTCAGTGATATAGTTTTTATATTAATACTTTGAATTTATCAGTTACTTGACATAAAACTTTGTGCACATCACACAGCGTTTACTTAACACCCTACTTTGAGTTGGAATTAATCCTGGTTAGCTTCAGAACAGATATTTTTATTATTCACTGTAACAGTATTTCCCTGTACTAATTTTACAATCCTATGAATGATTTTATAGATTGAGCTAACTGAAATGCTCAAATAAAGTTAAGTGATATGTAAAAAGTAATTATTTAATAACGATGTCGACGTTGTCAGACTGGCGAAACTTCACATTCGACCACTAGGCAAACTTTTGTTAAAATAGACCTTTTATTTTTGTGGTTTTCGCCACTCTTCACCACTTTCCAGAGCACTTATTTAGGTAATAATTTTTTAGTTAATTACTTCAAAACTAATGTGCGCCCCAGCACAGTATAAACTTAACAGATACGTACTACAAATACTTACAAAAATTTTCTTAAATAGGGGCTATAGAAAAAAAACCAGGTAT
This sequence comes from Halyomorpha halys, assembly GCF_000696795.3. NCBI lineage: Eukaryota > Metazoa > Arthropoda > Insecta > Hemiptera > Pentatomidae > Halyomorpha > Halyomorpha halys. The sequence goes on along the minus strand of NW_027104846.1, from coordinate 247,707 downwards.
CAGTACTTTTTTTTCTAATTCCAATATTAAATATTATATTTTCTAAAATATTTAGTTATCTATCTGTATATAATACGTCTATATTACAACTCAAATAAAAGAATAACTCAACTGTCATTCTCTAAATATTTGTTCATTGTTTACATCGGCACCTTATTGCATCACATTGTTCTTGATGAATACCTACAATGCTAATCAAAACGTCAGAAATAAATAAATAGTTAAGACCTATTTTTTTCTTCTTCACCGCAGTTCTGACCATCTCCTTATAATATACATTGAGCCAATCAATATGATCTAAAATATATACGGTTATATGTTTAATTAAAAATTAAATTAGCAAGGTCTTATATGAAAACATTTTCTTAATAAGTTTATATTTAACTTATTCAGCTGTTTAGATGACTTAATAAAATACCTCAAACTAATAATTAACTTTACAAAGTTTGATTCTGTATGCACGAGCAGAGTTCTTTGCTAAACATGGCAAGACATCTTAAAGTTTTTCAATTAAAAGAAAGTTTAAGCTGTAATCAACGTTCACAAATATATTAATATCTACAATCTAATTTACGTTTAAAATATATGAAATTATTTCTATAATTAATAAAATGCCTTGAGAAAAATATATAATACATAATGTATAATATTTAATGGTAATAATAATACAATTTGTAAAATATTATGGTAAATTAACATCAAATTTCAGAACTAAAGATATAGCAAAGAGTTATAATCAAGACTAATTCCTTTTTAAAAAGAATTAAGGTAATTGCATTAAAATGTAAAAATAATTAAATCAGTTATTTAATCAATTAATGTAGTAATTGTAATCTTTCATACAGAGTAATTTAGAATATAATTTAGTCATATAATTGTAAATTTAAAAGTTAATGTAAAAGTTTATAACATTAAAACCTATTCTAACATAAACATTTGTAGATCGACAATATAATCGACAGGATCTCAGCAAAGTTAAATAAATAGATATAATTAAAATAAGATGTAGTACTGTCTTTTTTTTTTACTTAAAAAATAAAGTACACTGGAAGTCCCAGGATTATCCAGAGTCCTGTCCTTTCCTGCACAAGTTGAGGGGAGAAGGAAATTTCGGTTCGTAGTTTCCAAGGTTGAATGTAAATAGGATTTATTAAGTTTAAGATATTATTTTACTTTAAATTTAATTTTCTTCTGTATTTATTTTTTTCTCTCCTCTAATTCTTATTTTGTTGTCATGTAATTTATATTTTTGTGAATATCTATCATATATTACCATTATCTAAAAACATGACAGAATGTAATATTACAAAACAAATAAGTATAAAATATTTTATACTCTTAGCCCGTGATTAAATAATGAAGATTGAAATTAAACATTTCAAGATTTCTGGAGTTTAAATAAGTAATAAAAAAGATAATTTATTGTAATCTTTACTTTGTGAGTCATAGCTAATATAATATGTCTTTGTTAATCTACTACTTAATAAGCCTTGCTCAACCTTGTTGGCTATATTTTTTTCTCTTCTTCTAGAAGATATATACTGCTTATACAACCATTTATTGGTATCTTACCAACATTAGTCTTTTTCATATATTATATTCATAACCACGTTTTTTTTTTTTTTTTTTTTTTTTTTTTTTTATCACATCTAAAATCATCGTCATTACATTTGAAATTGACTTTATTTGGAAACAAAATTAAATACCTTGTATTATCTGCTTACTGAAGGGTCGAGCAACGAGTTAGATGCTCTTCTCCATTCCAGATTTAGCAAACATATATTTTCTTCATGTTGTTCTCTGGACAGACTGAGTATCCTGTTGGACAGAGTTGGGAGAGGCTGGAGACGAGATGGATGGCCAGTGAGTCAGTGGCAGTGGGAGGTCAAGGAACTGTGTTCCTCCGTGTCAGGAATACCTCGTTCTATGCGGCCTTTCAGTCTTTAGTTCAAAATGTCCTTATCCCCCGAGGCGCCTGAAAAGAAGATGGCCACGAGACCAGTTAATGTAAAATGTCATTAGAGTGCTACCAATGGGTAGTTTCTCTACACGCCTGTAACACTCCAATTTAACTTAGATCAGATTTACTAAATGTATTATAATGTACAGTTGTAAATAGCAATAAATAAATATTAAAAAAAGAATGTCCTTAATATATTTCCATTCTTTATTCTCCATAAGATTGTTATATCTAGTATAGACCAATTATTTAAAGGAAAAAAATATGACATTTTTTATATAATTACATAATTATATAATTTACTACTTCAGTTTGGTCGTATATAAGAATATTTCAGTCAACCCTGTGGGTTTAGGAATCCTCTGTACCCTTAATTGGGGAAAATATGGCGGTCGAGCATGATTCAGACCAGATCGAATTCCTAGCACAAACGTTGGTCTATTAACAGTACTTCCATACAAAGTATTAAACCCCTGGCTTTTCATGAATTGCAGCTTTAGAGATTTATAGCAGTAAATTCCTAATCTTATTAGCTGATAAACTGGTCTAATTCTATTTACCATTTCCTTCTCTGATAATGACATAAGAACAACCTCAGGCCCATGGAGGGGAAAAAGAGCCAGGAATTGCTGGCAGTTAAGATTCCGATCGTCGTAAGATCCCACACATCCTATGCCATGCAATTATCGATTTCGCTTCCAAAGAGGTTCAGGAACTGGACATATAATAACCCACAGTTAGTTGCCTGGGCAAGTTCTAACATTTCACGCCCACTATTCTGGCTCTTTCCGTGTTCCGTTGTTTCTCACAGCTTTCTCTACTATATGGTTTGGAAAAAGTCGGAATGATTTATGTTTTTATCGTACCTCCTCACCGTTATTGTATTGGCAATCTCATTTCGATTTTTTCATTACCATTAATTTATCATTCTGATTTATAGAAACTTTAAAGCAAGATTTTAATTAGCAATAAAAAATGTGAAAATGTTGTTTGAAACTTTTATACAGCACAATAGAAATGTTAATGTAAAATTATGAAGATATTAAGGATATTCCAATTAAAAGCCTTATGACTCTCCAATTAAAGTTTCTTTAAACTTAGTCACGCTCAACAACTTTGAGCATTCTCGGAGTAAAACTTATTATTGATTCATATGCTCAGCTAAATTTACAAAACCATTGTGTGTCAGTTATTGGTAGCGATCCCATATTGTTTATGATTGGTAAATTTTTAAACATCATTTAAAAAATCAAAAAATCTTAATTCATAATTCCAAGCCTTTCTTTTATCTTTAATTAAACATCATCCTCTTGCTTCTTTATTTTTGTATTTGGGTCGTCGTCTTGTAATTTTCTTATTTCTGTTTATTAGTTGGTGTAAAAACCTCTTCTTTGCTAATATTCGTAGTTAGATCGCCCTCGACTATTTTAGTGAGGCAGCAATAATCCACATCCTTGTTTGATGATCCTATAGAAATAGTTCTTTTTTTCTTATTCGCTATTCTCGGCTGATACTCACACAACGATGATTGAAGTACTAAAAATGTTTCCTTTTAGTTGTATCACACGTATTCTTTCTAAACCTGTATTGTATCCTAACAATAAATATTTCAAAGTTTTCCTAATCATGAAGGCAGTTCCTACGAAATTCCTTTCATGGCTACTGCTTATTATCCTGGGTCAGAGATTCTTAATTCTTTCCCTCTCTATTTTATTATTATTATTAAAATAATAATAATTATAAAACTATAAGGATAGTTTTATAAAAATAAAACGCTGAAGCGTTGCAACAGCCACAATGTATTGGTACAACAAACCTTTCAGATTCCAACTTGCAAACCTGCGCTAATCTTCTGGTAGATTAATCGTTTACAAGTTCCTTTGATTTGCCTAGGTCGTTCAAAAAAGACAGTCCAGCTTTTCCTTAAGGTATTCGTAACTATATTGGATTTGGAGCGGGTTTTTAGCTCACTGTCCCTGAGTCAAGTACAGGAGATGCCTCCTCAAAGACTCCTGACTTGATTCCCTATCCGGGGTGACTCCCTAGGAGGTATCTCATGGGTGAGTACTGTAGGTGATCTTATATTCTGTGTGCTGTTTTAATGTACCTCATGATTGTCAGAGTAAGTGTCTATCCAGCCTGGAGGACCAATGGTTGATCGTAGTATTATTCCTGAGCGATGGATCCACCACCTCCTTATTCCAAAAGGGCATCAATATAAAAATACGAAAATGCTGCGAAAATAAAAATGCCATTTGTTCCGAAATGTAAAATATCATGTTAAATGGAAGGTAGACAGTCTGGGTTGCGGACAATAAAGGTATCAAAATAGTAAAAGAAAACTATTTACTGTTAATCAATGTTTGGTCCCACTTTACAGGGCTTCGTCGGGATTAAATGAATAAACAAGATACAAACATTTTAGATTTGACAGAAAAATCTTCTCAAGTGGGGTGAAACGTTAGTTAACAATAACTAATTTTCTTTTACTATTTTGACCGCCACCTGGACTATCTTCCTACAATCTACTTCAAACGGTCAACTATCTTCTTCCAATAATGTTAAATGTTATCCCTTACTAAACGGTAAAATGAAGACAGTTCTCTAATAAAACTAGTTAAATGAGATTCTAATATATTCCAAATTAATTTGGATAAGAAAAATGTTGAAAGTTTTATTTATAGTATTAAATCAAAATGATTCAAATATTTGTTTAAGGTTTTTGTTACTAATTTCATGATGATTGTCAAATATATTGATCTGTGTGCTCATCCAATGTGAGTACTCTGTGAGTGTCGGTACATGAAGATAATAGATCACTGAAAATTTTACAATTAATTATAAGTTTAGTCGAGTTGGAACTTATCCACCCAAGCAAGGTTTTAATTAAAATCAATCTTATTTTTTTACTAAACTACACTATTTTATTATATTTTTTTAAGAATTTTTTTGTGAGATGTATTGTAATGAAACTGTTTAATTAAGATATTCCCCTGGATAAATGTGGGGGGTTATTACCCAAATTAATTGTAATAGATTAATCATATTGGTTTTGCTGGTGGTTATAATAAATAGAGTGGACTGTATTTGATGGATTTAAAAATAAATGAAGCACAAATAATTGCATGTGGAAAGCCTGGATGGCAGATAATTACATGTGGATTTAAATGGACATTACATGGAATAATTAATGATATTGCAGATTACTTAGTGGTTGACTTGATTTTGAAGACTGGCAGAAGACTTGAAGACTCTTCTATTATGGTGGTCTCTCTTATGCTCTATCCTCTCCTTCATACTGCCTTCCGCCTCTCTGCTGAGTGTAGTGAAACTGCTCTCTCATGATGAATTTTAGATCTCAGCCAGAAAATGATATTGCTTTTCAGACACTTTTAACTCTGCTATTGTAACTATACTTAGAAGTCGAGATCGTAATTGCTGCATACAGCTGCCACTAGGTGGCAGAATCTTGAATTTCTATTAAAATGTAGGAGGAGCATCTTACCCAAACAAAGACAAAATAAAAAAGTGTTATATGTATTAATACTTTAATAATTATTTAGCTAGGTGTATATCTCAAATTCTTAACACAGAAAATTGACAAATAGTTACGTACTCCCAATCCAAATAGTCCTTGGGAAATTTTACATACGTAGTAATTAAGGACATGTTGTTGCTTTGATTAATAAATAATACTTCTGGGGAGGGGGAGGGAGAGGGAGAGGGTATATAGTTTAAAAAGGTATGAATTATTTTTCTAAGCGTATATGACGAATCGATTAATTCCTAACACAGTTCAGTACGCTGATTCAATAAAAAAAAAACAATAAGAGGGTAATTATTTTGTTATTTGTGTACAAAATCCATAACTACCTATCACCATTACAGCTTGGATCATCTTGGACGAAACATAGCTGCTTTGTTTGATTAGTGGGACATCGGACAAAAAAAAAAAGTTTTTGTCTTATTTTGTAACACACGGGCTCCAAAGCTACAACAGTTGACAAGTGTTTATTTATATACTGTGGCCCCTCTATTAGCTAGTAGGTTTATCAAAAAGTGACTACAGTCTACGGTTGAATTTAAAGAATACGTCAAATATAAAATGAAATATATTGCTTTGTTACACTGCCACTATACTTTGGTTACATAGCAAAGCGGTTTAGTGATGTTACTTAGATTCTGGTGTCTTTCTCAGGTAAATAAAATGATCTGCCTTCCCTATCTTCAAATATCAACTGGTTTGGTTTAGAGAAGAGAAATGAAAATTGAATTTTTCTGGACATAACTATGAATTTTAAGACGCATTTTATGAAATAAGTAGATTTTTCCAAATCGAGTCGAATGAATTTTTTTTTAAATAGTTTTTTTTTTAATCACGCTGGGTCTAATGTGCTTATGGAAGCTAAAACTCTCCTATTTCAATCTAGAGATGATGCTAAAGTTATTATCCCGAAGTTATAAAGTACTTCATAGAAAAGCTTTTTTAAAATTCTAGGATACTGGTAATACTCATACATCCATACGGACTGTAATACCAGAGGGAAACTTGGTTCCTTTTGTTTAATATTAAAAAAGAAATCCCATTTTATAGATCATTCATTGTTAATTATATTTTTTTACGATGAAAGTAATTGTTTATCTAATTAATTTTATTGTTTTTTTTTTTCATTTTATGAAAGAAGACAGAAGCAGACCTGCCACAAAGGCCCGATATTAATTACAGCTGGTAATGAAGGGTCCGTGATTGTTTTCCCTGTTGAATCAATTTTAGTTTTTCACAAAGTGAACTGATTAGACAATGTTTTTGTTGAATGTTTACTGAATAAGAATAAATATATATAACATACATCAAGTAACATTAGATTGTCGTTTTTGTATTATAATACCGAAAAACTAGGATTAGAAATAAAATATATAGAATTAATAATTATAAAAATTAGAACTTTATTAAAAAATTTCTATTCAGAATCAAACATCAAATACGTATTAAGTTATAATTGAAGGATTGTATATGTACTATAAAAAATATTATGGTGAAAGAAAGTTTTAACTGACTATTGTAAATTTTTTTTAATATGATAAAATTAGCATAAATAAACACATTTATAAGTCGAAAAATTCAACTTAGGTTTTCAACGTTTTCAAATATATACAGTTTCAAATAATTCGACTCTACAATAACACCAATAAATTATCAACGCAAAGAGAAAGACCAACCAGTGAAGCAGTAAGATACCTGGGAATTCACCTAGATCGCCGCCTTACCTGGAATCACCATATCAACATCAAACTAACTCAAACTTATGAAAGGTTATCAATGCTATATCCTATCCTAAACAGAAATTCCAAACTAAAACCAGAAACAACTGTTCTTATATTTAAAACAATTCTCAGGCCACTGCTGATGTACGGCTGTGAAGTCTGGGGAGCGGCATCCTTCACGAAAAGGAAAAAACTACAATCTTTTCAAAATAAAGTCTTAAGAATCGCAGTTAATGCTCCTTGGTTCATAAGAAATAGCCAATTGCATCGGGAATTACAAGTCGAGTCAATAGAGGATTATATCAAAAAGCGGTTCATGAAGTTCCACTCCCAGTTGCCGATAGTTAAAGGAGCAGTGACCTACAACCTGGGAAACCCAACCTCAACCCAAAGACTGGAGCCCAGACTGCTGCAGGACATTCTTTTATAAATTTTTAATAAATATAAAATTAATTCATAGTCACACTACCTCTATTTGCATATTATTATTATTCATTATTATTATTATTATTATTTATTTTCTCTCTTCCATTTTTCAAATTAGCTTGTTTCTTTTTACTATTAGAAGAAAATTGTTTGTTTTATTTAAGTGTACCAATATCATTATTTTTTGTTATTAATTTTACTTTAAAAAAGTATATATAATATAAGTTATATCAACCATGTAAGACCCACCAGCCAATCTGGTATAAAAATAAAATAATAAAAAGAAAGAGAAAGACCAGCGTACAACAAGCGCCAAAATAGCCTTCTCTCTGTCAATAATTCTGAAATCCCGAAAAATCTATTCAAGCTGGTCTGATATACGGCGGCGGTACCTAGGCTTTAACAGGTACAGCAGAAAGCAGAATCGAAAGATTTGAACGGAAAGTTCTTTGTACAATTACAGTAACGGTTTGGGATCAGAGCCTTAACACATGGGGAAGAAAAACTAACAGTGAACTGCTTCAGAGACTGGTCAGTCAATATCTCATGATATGAAGGCAAGGAGGTTAAGATGGCTCGACGCGATCCATCAGGACGCCTCTACACAAATATGAATGCGACTATAGTTGGCAAGAGGCCAAAAACCAAATGGATGGGCAGAATCAACAAAAATGAAAAAGAGCTTCATGTATTATTCATAAGATTTACAAGGTCTGTAGGATTAACAAAAAAATTAATAAATAAATAAAAATAAATCAGTTACAGAAGATACTCAATAGATATTTAAGACAGAATATATCATTTTCAAATTGTATAGAATAAATAAAATTTCTCTTTAATTAATATTTAATAATTGGTAATCTGTACAATTTAGTGTTTAATAATTAGTTAAGAAAATTCTTTTTAAAAAAATTAATTTTTCACTCTTGAATATACAAACATCTCGAAGTGTCACCAGTTCGTAATGGCACTTATATTGAAGGATTTACATTTACATTCTGTTAATTGAATTTTTTTCGATATCATCCTTTGCCTGTAGATTTCTGATGGCTAGGTATCTACCTCTATATTTCGAGGTTAATGATTTGTCGTTCGAGAAAAAAAATTTGAAATCTTGAAAAGTGTTTTTCGCATGTACAAGTGGTAGCAGTAGTCGGAATTTGATCAGGACATAAAATAGATACTTTATTAATTTTACAATAATACCCAATTCTCTTCTGAATTGGGACCAAATCGGATGAATTATTTTATAACATAGAAGTAAAATAGGACACGACTGACGAAAATACATTTACGGGGTTGTAAGGGAAATAAAGATCAGTATCTGATAAGGAGCGAATTAAGTACCAATTTTACTAAACTAATCAAACTAAATATTTCATAAGAATAAGATTAATGGTTCGATCGATTATACAAAAAAAATTTCACTACAGATCGACGGACAAACACGAAACTGAAGATATGGGTGATTTTTTCCGATTTAGAGGGCATAATATTTTTTTGTAATCTTCTGTCCATTATCCATACGGTAGAATATGAAAGTTATTTTTATTTAACCAAATTAGGATTGTTATTAATTACACAATCATTTTTATTATATTAAGAATATATATACATATTCAGTTAAAATACTTAAATGTGCTCAATTACGCCAGGCTGCGGTTATATATCTTGCATAATTTATCTGAAGCCACTTCAAACTTCTGACAGAGGATTAATGATGCAGATTTATCTGAAGGAATTATTCAATCTATATGGCTATCTTCTCCATAACCTTGCTTTCTATATTTTCATAAATTCCATTTCATGTCCATGCATGTGTGCCCTTGGCTATTTACTGTAATAATTTGTTCGTTTTCTTATTTCACGGACCTAAGTAATTTGAAACATAAATTCGGGGAAGTTGCAACGAATGAATAAAATATAATTCAAGTATTTTATATAACATAGATTGTATATTGAAATTTTTAGCTAGTTCTACAAAACGTAGAGCAAAATATTTAATAGTAAATAACATTCATATTTCCCTATACCAATATTTTAAGCTATTAAACCTCAAACAGATATGCCAGTATGCTCTTATTGCTTAGAGATATTCTGGCAATGCTAATGAAAAGTAATTAATCTAAGTAGCTTTAATTACAGCAAATTGGACATCATAAATATTCCAGTTTGTCAAAAAAAAATCTTCACATATATAAGAATTGTTCCAATGAACTCTGGTTTCGATTGTCCTCGGTCTATCTTTGCTAGAAAATGTTTATTTCTGGTCAAATATTCATACATTATACTTGGCTGTTGTAAATTTCTATTGGTAAGTATCATCCCGTGTTGTGCCTGGCTTAAAACTGCGCGAACACATTTCATACATTGATTTAAATTTCTTTGTCATATATTTTATTATACTAAAGTCTCTTGAAGCTTTTTGGAGTGATTTTGTCACCAATTCAAATTTATTTTCTTCTACGTTTGTGATATTACTCTGCGTATATGTATAAATAAACCGAAGTTGAGAGTTGCCTTTCCTGCTCTCAGGAACTGCTTTGCAGCAGAGTGAAATATGAAAATTTCATCAGAGTGCCTTTCTTAACGTTTTAATATTTCTTTTCTTTAGTGCGACGTTTTCCTCACAGAGAGACCTTTTTTGTTGAAATTTTTATATTTACTGTGATTGGATCACATTCAAGAGAGTTTTATTCTTGAAAGAGGGAAAAAAACGGTTTTCTCAATTAGATTTCAAATACCGTACAGATTTTTTACATTATAAATTTGAAAGGAAAGTTTTCAATCGACCACAATTGAGGTATTGAAAATTTTTTGTATAAGCTTCTGTTTAGAAGTTGTATGCTTCGGCAAACTCGGTCTGCAATACATTTTTTTTTTATTTATTTATTTAATGTAATTTACAACTGTACAAAATAATACAATAAGTAAATACGTTGTATGTTTCATATACACTTGAAAATCTTGGGGAGGAACCATCCATTGGTGGTACTTCAAACATTAATTTAAATTAGAAGGTCCCGTGGCCATCTTCTTTTCAGACGCCTCGG
>NW_027104846.1:229785-236623 GCF_000696795.3 Halyomorpha halys | reverse complement strand
GTTCAACAGGCATTAGTGGTGTATTTAGAAAGGATACTGTAGGACAGGAGGGCAGAGGTTTACGACGGAGAGTAAAGGTGATCTGGTGGGATTTGTCAGGATTTATTTTGATTCTCCAGTTTTTACACCATTCTTCAATAGATGTTATGTGTGCCTGTAGGTGGTCTGCAATATTGGCTTTGAAAAATCTAATAATTTCATTTTGTAGATGAAAAATGTTTATAAAATATCGTTGTTAACTCTTTTGTTTTTAGTTCCTTCTTCTTTCTTTTTTTTTTAATAATAATTTGCTGAAAATAATTTTCGGTTTAAAACATTTTGTTTCCCAAAACAAAATAAAAAAAAATTTTGTTTTCCAAAATTCACATTTATCACAGAATTAAATCCTCCCCGAAGGTTGAAACGGCATTAGCCCTGAGACCTTTTATGAATTATTTTCTTAGAGGTTTGTACATACTATGTGCTAATGTGAGATCTTGCTAGTTTCTTTTAAGTGTAGCTACAACCACATTACCCCTCAATTCCGAAGTACAAGGAATCACAGCACTCTTGAACGCAGGTGATCTGATTCGTGTTACTAGTAGTACCATAAAAACATTGGAATGCTCTAACAACGCATCGCAGAAATTATTTACCCAGATAATATCTCAGGGTTAAATTTTGCATAGAAAATATTTAAAAACTAATAACGAAACATCTTATAGTTCTAAAGAAAGTGGTACTATTAATTATCAGCATTTTATATTTTTCTGAAAAATTATTTTTATTATCTAGATCGATGATTTATCACGAAACTATCGAACTAAATACGATTCAAATTCATCAAGATTTTTTAAAAAGAAGAATAAATCATAAAATGGAAAGGGTTTTAATTAAATAGGGTATTAATGGCGATACCTGTTTCTGAAAATTTACTTATATATTTTTTTAAGTATAAACAAATATACTATGATTACATGCATGGATGCAAATTATAATTGAATATATGGAGTGCTTAAAAGAAGGAACGGATAAGCAAAACATCCACTGTGAAAAATACCCGTTCAAGAAAGCAAGATTAATGTTTTTTAAATCTAAATGAACTTTGTCTAATGTTCTGGAAAATTAACGAATTTGAATTTCGATACTAATTTACGTAATTTTTCTGTTCCGTTCCATTTTTTTCCAAATTAGTTTTCCTTTCGTTGTAATTGATTTGTTTTTTTTCTTTTAAATGAGGACTCAATTTATAACTTGTTAAGAGAACTCAATCGCTGCGAATGATTGATGACCGGGAGCAAGGATCGATTCGACAAATTGGATCATTTTATTCCCACGCCTTTTTGATAAAAAGGGCCTGAAAAGCGTGAAAAATATTTTTCTAAAAATAATCCAAATGAACCATCCATTAAAAAGACGTACATGATTCCGCAACAAGAAAAATCTGTTACCTATTTATTTATTTTTTAATGTATTAATAAATGAGATAGTGGACGATCATGTTAGAATATTTTACTGAGAATAATTTCTAACGAAAACGATTAAAACTAACCATTAATATTTATTACAATACAATTCCCAAATTTATTATTTCTCAATCATATTCTCTGAAGTAATGAGTTTCATTTTTACTAATATAATGATTTTAACTCATTTTATTATATGGTCCGTATCTGAATCCTTTAAAAATCTTGATGCATGTTGCCATCAAATAACAGGCATTCAAACTAGTTGATAAATGAGCAGATAATTAAAACGGATGAATATATTGTTTTGGACATCTGATCTATATAAAGTTAGCTAAAATTGTTACTTCATACAAGATACACCTTAAATTTGCCCATAATTTCGTCACTCTTTTTATTAAATAATTCTTTATTAATAAATATGTAGTGTTATATTCCAGTGAAATATTATTTTTTTAATTTTAAGTTTTTATTTTGTATTTAAAAAAGAAATAATTCAAATATATTCAAAAAATAGGGAAAGTTAATGGAATTATATGACCCATTTCACATAAATGACTTATGACCACGGGTATAGAACTCTCTAATGTCACCGTTAACAAAAGGTCACGTAACAATTTTCTTTCAACGTGCCTCATAGAATCGTCAAGAATGGTTTTAGAACCATATGAACGGCTGCCGTCTAGATATATATTATCGTTAAGCTTTATATAGACCCCGATAGAAAAGGATTATAATTAATAATTTTTACCACATTAAAGATTTTTTTTTTATAAGTAAAATATTTTTATTAACTGCTTTCGATTGAAGAAATGAAACGTTCTAAAAAAAAATCGTATGCATTCATCATACAATCCAAAATTTATATTTAAAGTCTACTAAAATCAATAATCTTTTTTCCCTATATTTCGTCTCAAATTTTTTACTGAAAATCCAGATAAGGTTTCTGATTTGTTTTGTTAATTTTATTTATTTTTATATCTATATTATTTTAAAATAAATAAAATTAAGACAAACAATGTTTTCCAATGAAACTTTAATATTGTAGCACTTCACTGATCCATCCTAGTCGATACCGAAATATCGGCGGTAAAAATTACAATCCGATAGTTAACATATTTGATAAGTGATGTGTATATGAACATATGATATAGTAAAATTTATAAGACTAATTTAAAATGATAAAAATACAAAGTCTTTTGAACAATGAATCAACCAAAAACGATTTTTATTTATTTGATTTTACTTAACTATATATAATGTATATAGGGAGGGGAAATATTCGAAGAATGAGTTCGATGAATGATACAAATCTGAAAGTCTCCAGAGTTCAAATTATCAAGTCTCACAAATGTATGTCACAGGTGTATGTTTGTGTGTGTGTGTTTTATACGAGGGTTGGTGGAAATCTTCAAAAGACACGGATAGGCCCGTACCTATCCGTGTGTGGGAAGTTTACCCACTAAAACCACCGCCCTACACCTGTTCATTCCTCTCCACGGGACCGCCGCTAGGCATTACTTCATGAAGGGAAGTGGCTGAGTGCCGTCTCGCTTTCTTTGCATGGTTTTCGCATTTCCATACAAGTCCTGTCTTCTAGCAATCTCTTCCTCTCTCAACCTCTTGAGGACATCTGTGGTGAATCTCTTTACTCCGTTCCAGTGCTAATCTGAGAATAGCACATAGCTCACCACCTTTTCTGGTGTGATGCGTTCGTCACACACTCTCTCCAATTCTCTTCTTTCTGCCGCGAAGTAAATGTAGGTGAAAAACACGTTCTCCGTGGTTTCCTCGACAGTCTGACATCCAGGGGCATTCCATTTATAACTTTTAAATAGTGTAAATGTATCCTAACTAAAAAAAAACCAAAGATGCTTCTACTAAAGTAGGCCCAAAATTTTTCGTTTAAACTAAAATATATAACAGATATAAAAAATCATATTTAAGGGTTTTTGAAGTACGAAAAAGTAATATTAATTATTACAATTTTTTTCTCAGAAAGTAATATGCATAAAATATCAAAATAATTGGGAGAAAAGTGTAAACGATTTCTTTATGTCCAGTTTGAAGCGGTACTGGTAGGCTCTAAAGCATCCATGTCCGGTCAACAATTGGCTTATGTAAAAATCCACCTCACCATGCTGGCGGCCATACCACCTGCCCACATTGGGTATTAACCTGCGAGTCCACCTTCCGGAATCTGCAGCCTCCCAATGTTGCTGCCACTGGTCGAAGGTTATTTTTCGCTTTTCCTCTCTGGAAACGTGTAAGCGTCGTCCATAGTGCCTACTTCTTTCTTCAACAAGGAGTTCCACAGGCGGCATTCGGGCTATCACACACACCGCTTCGTAGGAAACAGTTCGAAAAGCTTTAACCGTCCTTAAAGAAACCCTGCGATAATCTAAAACCAATTTTCTCCTGTATGATTTGGTAACCATCGCTTCTTTCCCAATCGGGGCTGCATATTACATAATGGAGGGAACAGCAGTAGCAAGGAGCCTTCGGCTACTTTCTTTGAGACATCCAACGTTTGGCATAAGGCATGACAAAATGGATGCTACTTTAGCAGATTTGGAGCTGATATACTCCGTGTGAACATTAAAGCGGAGAGGTGGATCGATCGTACCACCTAGGTATTTTAAGCAAGACTAGAAACGAATTTTCTGCCTACCAACCATGACAGTGATGGACTCAGTCTGCTTCCTGCTAGTTACTAGGAGAACTTCGGTCTTGTGATCTGCAAGTTGTAGGCCTACCGAAGACAGCCATCCTCGGACCGTAGCAACAGCCTGGTTTGCGATGAGGGTAACTTCTTCCAAGTGCTTAGCCGCCACTACAACTGCAACGTCATCTGCGAATCCCAAAACTGTGGCTCCCTCCGGCAATGTCAGTTTAAAGATTGCGTCGTACATGACGTTCCACAGAAGAGGTCCGAGCCCTGTGGGACACCACCAGTCACAAAATAATAAAACAGAACCCTAACTTTGAAATAGTTTGTGAGAATTCTCATAAGGCTGGCACCGCCATAATCTGTTATACAGGTCCATCTTGCTGTGTTAAAAGCATTCTTCAGTGATGATTGCTGCATAACAGTTAGCACCTCTCCTCCACCTTGCTCCTGCAATTGTTGTGCGGGCCATTTCTACTACCAATCCAACAGCATCTATCGTGGATCGCTCTTTACGAAATCCGTATTGAGCACGCGAGAGGCCATTAACTCCCTCCGTGAACTCTTGTAGCCTGAGGGAAAGGATTTTCTCAAATGCCTTACCCATAGTATTCAATAAGCAAATTGGACGATAGGTTGACGGGTCTTCCAGTTTTCCCTTACTCTTTGGAATAAGTACGAGACGCTGTCTCTTCCAAGGTTTCGGAATTGAGCCTTCACGAATACAAGAACTGAAGAGATCGATGAAAAGATCTGGCCTTTTCCTGAGAGCCACATTAGAGATTCCGTCCAATCCTGGTGCCCTGCCATTTTGTAGGTCCAAGGCGATGTCCTCTATCTCTTCCTGCGTAATTTATGGAAAATCCGTTGTATATATATATTGTCTATACATTGAATACTATTCGTCTGTTCAGGGTGTTCTGACAATACTGTCTACAACATTTGATCTCGTGGGGAGCTGCATCGTGCCTTTACTTACATAGTTTCTTAAGTGCTATTTTGTAAGGTCTACCCCATGGGTCTACATCCATCTCATCACAGGTTCTCTCTGCGTGCGTGCGTGTGTGTGTGTGTGTGTGTGCGCGCGCGCGCGTAGCTGCGTGTGAGTGTGCGCGCACGCGTGCTTATCGATTGTATGTGTAACATCAATATTTTTATTATTTTCTATAAAACGACTCGTAATATCAATGTACTATTATGTGGTTGTTTTTAATATTCGTTTGTTCTCGTTATAATAGTTTAACAAAGCTTAGTTGGGGAATTTAATCAAAAAACCTTTAAAATTCCTTTAATACTACTTTTTAAAAATAATTTATCATATTTAATTATTAGCTGTAAGAAACATTAAATGAATACGAAATATGAAAGGATGTTATTATTAATTAAAAGAAAATATTAATATTTCGTGTTATTTGAAAATAATGAGATTTTAATTTAACTAGCTTTTATATGAAATATTTCCATCCTCAATAATAAAAAAAACTGTTAATTTGAAACTTAAGATTAATTATAAAATTTAATTTGTTATGTTTCAAATCTAAGAATCAGTTTCGAAGTAGATAAAACATTGAAATTAACAAATTAATATTTATTTATTTTTAAGAATCGTCTTAAAAATAGGAAAATGAAAATATTTATACATTAATATTAAATTTTTAAAATTATGTAGTTTACTAAAACCAATGATACTTTTGAACATAATTACTGTTTAATATGTTAAGGATTGTTTTTAGAATATCCTGTAAAACAAAAACAAAAAAAAAGATTATTCGGAATTTAGATTAACCCGTTAATTTCGACGTACTGTTGGTATCACATGTGAATTACCTGAAACATTTGGTTTTTAATTAAAGTTGTAATTAAATTCGAGCTATTTTTTTTTTAAATTTACCTAGTGGGCCGCACTCCTCAGTTGTGAATTGAAGGGAAAGGCTCTAACCTTTCATTGTTGTATTTGCCTAGGTTGGATACTAGTTAAATTTAATATTCCCTGTATAATATAGTTTCTTGAGGGGCATTAGAATTGCAAATATAATGGACCTAACCTGCTGGCCTTTTGGTTAGGTGGTAAGCTGAAACAAAGATGCTAAACATAAATTTGTAATCCAGGGCATTTAGGTATGAAAATTGGAAAATGAAGAAACACAATCGACTGATTTATAATTATCTTTTAAAATTCTTTATTTAAGAAGTAAAAGAAATTATTAAAGTAAAAATTATACAATCAAATGCAATTTCCAATTCTATTAACAGCCAGCTGGAATATAAATATATATTGTTGTTGTGTGAGTATATCATATTTAAATAATCACTAAAACTTGTAAGACTTACAACTAGTTAGTTTATTAAACAAATAACTTATTTAATATTGATTTCTTGTTGATATAATTTGGAAAAAATAAATTTCACTTAAGTACCCTATACATTAACCTTCAGGATTTTTTTCGTATATGAAAATATCTAACATTATGAATTAACAAATTTATTATAAAAAAGGTTGGGGATGCACCTAAAGATCAGTCCAGCATTTGTGAATGAGTGACGACCCTATGAAAACCACATCAAACCATGTTCCTTAGTACATCGCGCGCGGCCTCCACGGTCTATCGTGCCTACAAAAAAAAAAAATGCATGTTCATATTTAATGTTGGTCGAAGTTATTACGATGAGCATTAAGATACGACCGAACGGCACTCGATATTTTTTATTATTTCCCAAGTTACAA
>NW_027104846.1:215329-229700 GCF_000696795.3 Halyomorpha halys | reverse complement strand
TATATATATAAAAGTTACGGTATGAGTCAGCTGTTATTTCGATGTCAGCTGACTGAGGGGATCAGCTGATCGAATGTATATAAAGAGATGTACTGAACACAATAAATACAGTATATTAGAGCAGTTCAAGCGTGTTAGATCTTCTCTCTTTTGGCATTTTGCTTTCGCCAATACTTAAGTGGTGCCCGGGAACTTTAGATACCGGAGTAATATTTGCTTTAAAGAATTTTTTATCGTAATTTTCTCAGCTTTCAAATTGTTTTTCTATTTTCATTTTTTTTTATACAATGGCTGCCAACAGTATTGTCAGACAAGCGGTCATGAACCTGGAAGCTTTAAATCAAAATGGGGTTCAGAATCCACCTCCCTTAGAGGTGACTTCTCCACCCCCGGAGCTTGCCCCACTACCGGAAGTTTCTCTAGCAGGAGCCTACGCCACAACACTTGATTGGGTAAAAGTACACAGCAACCGCCCAAGACTTGAGGAAGGCCGTTTCTGACCTCGAACTGTTTACCGGGGAAATAGGAGAATTGAGGTACTTCATAAAAGGGGGTGACCAACTAATAAGCCGAATTGAAGCGAAGTGAATCGAATGTCTACTCGATAGTGAAGATGCGTTAGAAGATATTTTACTTCTAAATTTCATAGGCTCTCTACCCCCCACCTAGTCTCTTAAAATTATTCGATTGGTCAAAACCCTTTCTCCTATTTCACTATTTTTCCTACCCCCTCTTCCCAAGTGTTCATATATATTTCCTAGACTAGATAGCTAAGTAAGAGAAGTTAGAATATAGAGACTGAGTAACAGTAACATGTAGTTCTTGTAAATATGTTAGAATAAAGTCATTTTAGTATTCACTGATTTTTTATGTAACTCGCAGATAAGAAAAATATTGGAGAGGTTTGGAATGATTGACCCGATACAAATGACTTAATGATCCGGTAAGTATCAAAATTAGAATGGGGGAGATCTTGGATAGATACAGGGAATTTGTCAAGGATAAAGACTTGTACGGGGGTTGCCTCCTAAACAAATAAATATATTATTATTATTATTAATATTCATAACTATATACAGAATCATTCGTTATTATCCTATACAATAACTTTTTATATTGCATTACCCACTGTCTTAATATTATTTTATAATATAATTGCACATATGCATCGATATTACATTCCAGTTTAATCTACCACTCATAATTCGCATTAATGTTTATTTTATTCTGAGTGGAGGGACAGCACTCAACCCAAAGCAAAGGACAGCCGCTGACTAAGCAACGGTCATAAGCATCCCTTTGATAAAGGCAAACCCACAGAGTCCTACTGCCTACCTAACTGCATGTCCTCAATCGGAAACTACTTTGCCTTCATCCTTATTTTCTGGATATCCTGGTTGCAGGAATTTCCTAGAACCGGAGGACTTCAGAAAACCCTATCTGATTTGTAATTCCTTTCATCAGTCCTACGCTGAATCCGTTTCCTCCCTTACTGATTTAAATTCGTCCTGAATGTATTCCCTTTTTCCTAGAAGGCTTTGACGATTGTATCATAGAACCCTTAATTTTTTTGGTTTAACCATTTGTAAAACATTAAACTCGAAGTGTCCTTATTTATTATTATTTTCATTAATGCTTGATATCAATCTTATTTTAGTTTCGGTTCAAATTCTTATCATACTTGTAAGCCCACATCGACAAAATAGAAACGGTGTAATATTCGAATCTTAATAAATGTAAAAATTAATTTTAAAAGAAATTTAATTCAATTAGCATTAGTGTTAAAAATAGTACCTCGGTTCTAGAAGAGGTTTTATTGGAGTTGAATTGGTGACTACGGAATTTTCGTTTGCTGAGTAGGTCGAGGACTTGACCCGGATAATTGAGTAAAGTAATCCTGCTTGTTACCTAAGCCATGTTTCACTGGAAATTATGAAAAAATTATGAATTTTTCAAAACTGTGAAACAGGAGGAATTGGAATGATTTTATTTATTTTTTTCTGATTCAAGGTGAAAAATGTAAACTGGTGTTCTGAATAAACGAATGATAAAAAGAAAATAAATAAAGCGCGGAAAAAGCAAGTACAGTAGAACAACAAAAAAGTTTAACTTGGTTAACCTTAACTAGGTTAAACCTCATCATTTATTAATATGCATTGCTGCTTTGCTTAAATATTGGTACATCTTGAAAAAACATTTTTGTTTTATTTTGGAATGTACATGTTCCAAAGGTATTACAGTAGACAAGGGTTTCCTTCTCAACTATAGCCCCTAAATAGACATTAGTATTCACACGCTTGTATGTCCTTTTTGCCTATGTCGGATATTATATTGGATTTGAAAAGAAAGAAAATAATTAATTTTGGACATTTGTCATTTAAGATAAAATTATTTTTATATATTCCCAATAACATTGCACTGAAATTTGGACAAGTGAGTGGATATAAAATGAGGGAAGTGATTTTAAAAAGACAAATATTATTTTAAAACAGCACAAAACAAAAGATAAAAAAAGGTAGTTATTAAAAAACATTAGGACTTATATTCTGTTTGGAATATATAAAAATGATTTTTTAAGTAAAATTAAAAATGTCCACAAATTAATAACTGAAAAATAAGAACTGAATAGCGGGCAGAAGGGCTCGAAACGTCTTTTAGGTGTAAAAAGGAAATAAAGAAGTCAAAATTAATTCCTTAAAATAAATATAATAAAGTTTTAATAAATAAACTCTATGGCATTTAGTATCAGACCAATAGAAATAGACTAAATTAAAGGAAAAGTAAATATCAGCAAAGTAACTTGTACAGGATAAAAGTTCATGCTAATACTTAGGTTACATAACTACATAACCTAGAAATTCAACCTTCGTTCAAGATTTTATATCATAAACTTGTTAATTTAATTAGCTATATATATAATGACTTTATGAATATATATTTGTAATATATTAAATATTAAAAAAACTACTTACGGGGATGATGTAGCAGCGTGGAAACAACCCAAATGTTGGGAGTTCAGTCCCCGGCCCTATCTAGGATTTTTTCAAGCATATAAGTATACAATACTCACTCAGAACCTTCCCCCGGGCATTTGTGAGGCCCATTAGCCAATGGCACTCACAAAAATAGGAGTAGGGTTGACGAACTCACCCTATGATAATCACGTCATGAAACGCGCGATGTATTTCCTTAGTACATTGCGCGAGGCCTTGAACCTCCAAGGTCTGTCGTACCAATAATAATACCTAAAGTTAATTAACATTTGAAACAATGCATCTTCGCCAAATCGATAGAATTTTAAAATATATAATCTTATACTAGATTTAATTAATGGTTCCGAAGGTTGGAGAAATTCTTTAATTAATTATAACACAAAGAGCACGAATATTTATCTATTTACAGTTCTAAAACAATGAAAACTGAACACAAACGTTGATGCAGCACAAGTGCCCTTTGATTTGTGGCTAAAAACCGACACTCAGCGGGTCGGCCTCAAAGTCAGCCCAACTTGTACCAGCCAAAACAAATAACCTACCCACATGCTTGAACACGAGCGAATTTGCAATGGTTTGGAAAATGAGAAGAGGTACCTTTATATGTGTTTCTATATGTTGATTTAATTGACATATGTTTCTATTTGTTATATCTTTGATGCGTGATCATAAGGACTTAAGTCACTTTTTGAGCATTTGGAGATTATGTCGTATTATATATAGCACCAAATCAGAGCTAGCGGTTGGTAATAAGTTCTTTATGCTTCAGATTGTCTTACTACTATATTGTTTTGTAAAAATAACAATTATAAAAATATTAATAATGAAATTTTACATACTTTGAACTTTGTTTTTTACCTCCTGAAAAATTCATATTTTCAACTTAATCCCTTATGACCGCGCATCAAAGATATGTTATTTGTTATTTATTTGGCAGAACTACACTTCTATATTGCATATAAAATATTTAGTATATAATTTTATTTGTTTTTTTTTTACTGTAAAATAATTTTCAAGCATTTATTTAGAGATGAGAACCGCCTGTTTATTATCTTCCTTAAGTTACCTTTCGCAATTATATATTTGTAATTTATCTAATTGAAAATGTTTGTTAAGTATATCCAAAGAAATTAACTTTGTTGTTCTTTCTTTTCTTATTTGTTTAGAAGAACTAAAGATTTAACTATTTTCCTAATAGATTGAGAATACCTTGAAAGTTTACTTATCTCGGCTTGAGCTTATAACATTAAGACCTTGAGTTGCTCGGAAAGGGCATTATCTAACAAGAATCTAAGAACAAATGGAAGCCCGTAGTGCCGTGAAAAAATAAATTGCTTCTCCCTCTGGAGCATATTAACTTGTCACATTCTAAATTGAACTTAAAAGTAATCTTTTTCCCTGCTCCAACCATTATAGATTTTAAACTGACGAAAGATATGTTTTCCGACTGGATACCTTTCATTACCAAAACAAAAACTAAGTTTCGTATAGTACTGAACCGACAAATAGGCTTTTAGTAAAATTAATTTTAGATTTATCCCAGTAATTTTATAGTTAGCAACTGAACAAGATTTAATTTATTGTTTCGATGTGATTTAATTTTGTTTTTTAATATCAGCAATTCGTATGTGTATATGTTACAGTATAGTTAATGTTTTAAAAAAGGTTGACATTCAGTACTAATATTTGTCTTACACAAAGCAACGTGGAGTAAGTTTTATTGTTAAATGTGATTATAAGATAATCGCCATTATTTTTTTCTAAAATGATTTTTTCAATATATAAGTCAGTCATTTATTTTATTAATTACTTGTTTTGTGTTTTAATTTTTTTTAACCCATTAATTCTTAATCTTTCATCCTTAACAATCCCTGATAATCCTCCGAGGCGTCTGAAAAGAAGATGGCCATAGGACCTTCTAATTTAAATTAATGTTTGAAGTACCACCAATGGGTGGTATCCAATCCTACCCAAGATTTTCAAGTGTATATGAAACATACTACATATTTACCTATTGTATTATTTTGTACAGTTGTAAATTACATTAAATAAATAATTTTAAAAAAAATTGTATTCTTTAAAAACATAATTACAATATTATTATTTTAATAAATTGGAAAAAAGTCTGTTTTATTTATTTATTTAAATTTACTACTGTATTTACATAAAGATACATTCAGTAAATACGATGTTAGACTACTATGACATGATACAGACATGAAGAAAACCTACCCATTGGTAACACCCTATCAACATTTCTACCTTAGAAGATCTCGAGGCCATCTTTATTTCAGGCGAGCTAGAAGATTGTCAGAAATGGAAGGGGAAGCAAGACTAGAAACTAGTAAGATTGGGGTGTTAAGTAATTTATAATGGGGAGATTGATATCTGGTTTGGGGTAGGTTCCATAGGAAACATCAAGGTCCTGATGATTAATCTAGTAATTAATCATCAATGGATGATTTTATTTGTGACAAATTGAGTAGAATTGAGAATTGTACGAAGGATTTCGGATTGTATGGATTGGATACGAATGGAATTCGAAGGTTTAGTGGAGCCCCGAAGCTTAACTTGGTATGCCCAGATAGACCTTATTATTGTCATGTAAATCAGTCTTTTATATTGGATTGGAAGTCGGCTTGTCTGGTAAGTGTTATAGTCAGAATTAACATTTGTGTCCTGCTTTTCAGTCTTGTGTGAGGATTCCAAGTTAGTCATTTATCTACATTTAGTCCAAGGCAGTGGATCTATTTGACAGGAGTAAGAGGAATATCATTAAAGGATACTATAGAGCAGTTGGTAGGTTTACGACGAAGGATAAAGGTGGTTTAATGGGATTTATTTTAATCTTCCGATTTCACACCTTTCTTCGATGCTTGTAATATGGGATTGGAGAATTTGGGATGCAATGAAAGGGTTATTATTTGGAAAAATATATTTTTTTCGTAATTTAAAATTATTCAATAATTATAATATTTCAAATAGTTAGAGGTTTCTTTTACACTAGATAAAACCCCTTCATCCCCAATTATTAAAATATCATCAAATAGTTACACGTAACCATGTAAGGCACAACTGGCCGATAATTCACTTTCACTAGATAAGGTCAACAATTTTCAGTGAAATTTAATCGTACCAACAATGATACAGGGTAGGTATCAAAGTTCTCATGGCAGTATTTGTATTTTTATTTTCACATATTTTGACTTTAGCCGTTTTCTTTTAATCTAATAATATTTACACTTTATATTTTTCCTATAAATACTACTGTCTATACAATTCACATTGATTGCACTCAGCCTTCTCTTCAATCTAGATATAGACAGCTGCTGGAATCTTCTGGTAATGTAATCTTATTCTGTGGGATTATTTTAGCAGATAGTAAACTTTAAGATCTTCCGAATATTGAATCACACAAATACAATTAATAATTTTAAAGATATGGACATAACTTAATAAAGTTAAAAAATTGTGAGTCAGAAACTCCAGAACAGATCTTCAGGATCCAGGTCACATACCGCTGTTGTAGTTTGAATCCACATTCCATGATGTCTGATAAGCGACTGTCTTGTAGAATTTATTCAAGTTAGGGCTGAGAATCTTTTTAAAAGTCAAAATAATACGAAAAGAAAACTTATATGAATGATCAAATTTATTTATCAAATGAAAATATTTTAGTTATGTTTTCAAACGATACTTGTTCAACTACCATACCGATGTTCACCTTTTCTTTTTATGTTTCAGTAAAGGGAAGTCTGAAGATGTTATTCAAGGAAATATTTGTCGGTTTTAGTCGTTAATTATTTCTGGAAACACTTTTTTTTTTTAAACCACTGAACCGTTATCGATGGAAGCTTAAGTAGTTCAGAATTCGTGTATTCAAATTGTTACCTATGCATAACTGGACTGGATAAAATTCTATCTTATCTAAACATATATATATATATATATATAAACATTTATAGCCGCAAATTTTGTTTTATCGTTAATTATATATTCATCGTTTATACTTGACCACGCTCATCCACGCGGAAAAGGGAGTGAGTTAAAGTAAAACATATAATCGCAAAAGAGAAAAAAAAAAAATAAATAAACCACCTAGATACCTACCTACCTGTGGAATTATCGTAATATTAAGTGAAGAGCAAAAAAACATAAATAAATTAACAAGTTGAAAGCAATGTATATGCATAAGAAAGAACAGCAGAACTATATGAACTAAAGTTTAATAATAAAAAGAAATATATGTACACAGAATGAAAAAGAAAAAAAATGAATTCTTATCAATTAATAAAACAAACAAAGCTTTTAGGTTGACTTAACCTTAACTTAAATGTCCTTAACTAAGTTTACACTATTACACAAAAGAGGAACATAAAATAAAAATAAAATAAACTTTAATTGGAACCCCACGTAGTCTTTGGGTGTACTCCTGGCAGAACACAAGGTTGTCTGATATCTCCTTTACGGCCATCGTCTCACCTTCCCCAAAAGTATGGTGATGACCCCTGTCACCACTCTCCTATCCAGGACGTTGTCCTATCGTTGCTTGTCCGTTGAAGTAGAACACCATAATTGAGAAAAAAAAATAACATACACAATAACATTTCTTATATGGTGATATTTCGATACAAACAGTAAAGACAGGGCCTGATAAACTATCACCAATTCATATTGAACAATCGTAACGTGTTCAAAACCCAAACAGTAACCTTCTCAAAATTTTGTAACTTCTCCGCTTCTCCCTTGTTTTTCGCACTCTCTCCCTATACCTATACTAAATATACATAAATGTTTTCTTAGGGGCTAAACGTAGCTCCTATTATACTTCTGGACTTGGTACAGCCAGTGCTTCTACTTTTCTACTTTCATGGTAACTTTTCAGGTATTGGTTGCGTTTTGGAGTGGGAACCGTTTTTTAAATGTCGCAGATTTCCCTTATACTTTCATATAGTTGTTAAAGGTAAATTAATTGTTAAAATACAAATTATTTAAACAATTATTTATCAAAACTACGCTTAGCTTTTTGCAGCCAGCCTCTTAATAACATAACATAAAGGATCTATTTTAACCAATAAAAAGGCGGGAAAATTGTATTTATATTCCTCCAAAGTCAGGACATGATGTCTTTAATCGATTTTGGTTCGTTAAATAACCATAAGACACCCTGATTATGTTTTTAATTATCTATCAAAGCGTAACTACATATATTATAACTATAGTCATTGACATAATAAATTAGTTTTAGGCGATTAAAATTCAGATTATTAAACCTTTAACGGTAACATAAATAAATTAAAATTATTTATACAATAAAGAAAAATAATGATAGAAATATTTTAATAATAATATATAGAATACCAAAAAATATGTAGAATATAATTTAGAGTACTGCAAAAATACAAGTAATTATTGAATAATAATGATTAAAATAAATTGATAATAATAAAAAACTAATGAATTCAGAAAATTAATTATATGGTTTAAAGCTAATAATTAAAAAATCATAACGATACAATTAGTCATATATTAAATTATTCAAACTGTTTTTATAATATTTTTGTTTTATGCCTTATTATACAACTTAAAGATACGATATGATACTACATCCTATACAGAACTAACATAAAACAGTAACATACTATGTAAGCTCAGAGGGAAGGAATAATGGAATACACCAAGGATTGCCTTTTTTGTGTGTTATGATCTCTTGTGAGATTGTGACATGTTTACATCGACCAGTCTACTCGCTATAATTCTCTGTTTGAAAAGTCAGATAAGTAAGGCTACAATGGAGGGCGGGAGTGGAGGGTTTCATGCCGTTTTTCAATTTCAGGCACTTAAATATATTGCTCGATTTTACTATCTTAAATCTTGTATGTTCAACAAAATTGAGAAATAATGTTCATTAGTGCCAAAAACGAATAAATTCGAGAACAGTATGAATCCAAAGAGGCCGTGAATTCCATTTTGTCGCAGAAAACATAACAAAAGGAATTCTTTGCAAACACGATGAGGGAAAAAGGTGGGCGCAAAGCACTTTGAGGTCCCCGGCTCAGTTCCTAATTATTCCTTCACTTTTCATCTCAAAAGCAGGGAATTTTCTGCCCTCTTGACTCTTCCTTTTGTTACCTACCTCCCCTTCCATGAAATCATAAGGCGTAAACCAGTTTTCCGTAAAATTATATTTTAATAAAATTTTTAATTCTCTTCACAGGATGCAGGTTATTTAGTCAATTTACTTCCAGGTTATATGAAATAATTTTTATCTCTTTTAAAAGTCTATTTTTATTTATTTAATGTTATAAATTGTGAAGAAGATGGTAAGGGTTGTGGTAAAAAAAGAAACGAAAATAGTTAACAACTATTTATTTTCCGACGTTTCACTCCACTTTGTAGAGCTTCATCAGGGCTGTTGAAGTTGATAGATTTAGAGACTTTGATAGAATATCGGAAGTTTATTCTACGCTAAATAAATAGTTGTTAACTATTTTTGTTTCTCTTTTTTTATATTCTAATTTTTAAATTATTCGTAAAATCCTTAATGTTCCTTACTTTGTCACAAATAAAACCATACATACCTTAATGTTTCCTATGTAACAGATCTAGCCCGAACCAGATATCACTCCTTCCATTATAAACTCCCTAACAACTTAAACCCTCTAGTTTCTAACCTTGCATCATCTTCCATTCCTGACAATCTTACGAGGCGCCTGAAAAGAAGAAGGCCACGAGACCTGTTAACGTAAAATGTCATTAGAGTGCTACCAATGGGTAGTTTCTCTACACACCAGTAACACTCCATTTTAACTAAGATCAAATTTACTGAATGTATTATATAATAGACAGTTGTAAATTTTAATAAAGATATTAAAAATAAAAAATAAATTATTGCAACCCTGAATATCTTCCTTATAATTTGAAATTATACGGTCAATTATTTATATATATTATGTTGTATATACTATTAATTAGTAGAATTTACTTTTTGATTTACTTCAAAATGAATATTCCGTTTTTCAGTCTGTAAAGGGTATTTTAAATATAGACTTCGTGAGAATTTGTCTTTAAATCCACCAATTGTATAATAATAAGGATAAAATGCGAAAATATGTGTTAACATTTTTTTTTAATGTGGGATTATAGGCACATTCAGAAGCTTTCACTGAAAGCAATGAGACTTTTCGCGTTATTATCGCTTGTATACATCGAACGTAATGGGAAAACAACGTTTTTGTTTCCAAGAGCAAGGGGAGGATATGGTAGCTCGGCTAGATCCCCAACCCTAGGCTACAAAAACAACCTTTCTCGTAGGAATACCAAGAATTATGAAGATTCAAAGTAAAATTGTTATTGGTTTTCTGCTATTATTAATTAAATTTTTCTAATTTAAAAATTAATGTTTATTTATTTTTTCTATTACAATCTAATTAGAACCAATAATTATTATTGAAACTGTTTAATCATTTTTCAAAGTTTTATAAGAGTTTTATTTATTTAATTTTTTTAATAATTGTAATTGAATTTTTAATTTTGTTTTTAAATCATCGACAGCTATTGGCTGTTTACTTTTACGAAATAAGAAATTGAAAAATCAATAAATAATTGTTTGAATTGGTTATAACTGAAATTGTCTTAGAATATATTGTGGAAGTACGAATGATTTCCCAAAAAACCCGACCACTAAGTTATTCGTATATTGGTAACAAGTAGGAGAAACTATGGGGAAAAATAGGAGGCAAAAATGAAACCTTTATTTCGTGAAAGTCTAGTACTTGGAAACCAGGAAAAATTAGGAAATTTTTTTTCTGGAAATGTCAAGGAATGAGAAAAATCCTGGAAAACTGTTGCGGTGTGAAAATGCCACTTTATTTTTTGGGGTGGGGAGGCTTCTGCAGTGCTTATTTTACAAAGCATCTATATTTTAGAATTTCACCACTTATTACCTTCGAAGGAAAAAATCTAGGGTGTTCCAAGAGTCTAGAAACTGAATAATATATGTATTGATTCCTAGAACCGATGCTTAATAAAGGGAATAATGTGCAAAATTGCTTTAGAAGGATAATCACTATTAAGTAATTAAGATCCCCACTTATAGTACTAACTTGAATTATTTAGTAACTATTGCTTACTGTCTTACAAAATATATTTTATTTAATAATCCATGAAGTTGGATCATCTTTTAATCATAATCAAATATTTAGAGAATTTTCAGGTATAAATTAGATCCACATTTTACTTTTAGTATGTCTGATTTACCGAGAAAAAGAAATTCTTTTATAACAATCATTGGTTCATTTCAGTGATTTTTTGGTATCAAATTTGTTTTATGCAACTTTCCTGATTAAAAAAGTTAAATTTCATCTATAAATATGAGTCTGACAAGATAGGAAAAATGTGGGTAGGTAAAGTTATCTCCATGATAAGGAAAACTTTATAACCTCCCATTTTTTAGTTTTTAATGATTTGGGATGATTTAAAGCGAAAAAATACGAATGCTGAGATATTTTTTTCCGGATAGGTCATTTAACATATATCAGAACTTTTATCATAAATTTTAAAACTGGTATACTAAGGTTACCACTTATTTATTTTAAATTGATTGCTATAAACTTATTAATGGATATTTTTTACTACAAAAATATTTCTACCTTTTACTCACCATTGTCGGTGTCAAGATTCATAGATAGGACAACAAAGCTCTGGAGTAAATTACGCAGAACCGAACCCACACTGCTTCTGCTACAACTTTCTCGGCCATTACGTTTACTTACACTCACTCGATATTTAAAGTTTCATAAATCTGCTTTCAAGAATAGGTCTTCCTCAACTGGCTGATGTTCCGAAAAAGTTTTTAAGCCGCAGAAAATATGACATAACAAAATATTTTAAAATCAACAAAAACATTCGAAACTGTTCAGGCACACATGAAACATCAGTTAAAAAGTTTATAATGAAGTAAATAAAGATATTCAAGTTAATATTTAACTTTAAATATAAGCAAACTAATCCTACACCAAATGTTCTTACTTTCAATTATTATTTTTTGTAATTAAGGTGCTGAATCAAAATCCTCTTATTGGATTATTTTAATCAGATGATTTTCCAGAGTATGATAGCAAAATCATCTTCGAAAGGGCAGAGTTTCTAAATGAAAAGCCGTTAAATTTAACTAACATTTAAGCTTTAAAAATGGATCAGAAAAACATTTATTATAAACAAAATATGAAGATTTACTTTTAACAATTAATTATGGTTTTAGGATATTGCATAATTCACTACTTAGGAAATGCAATGAAGAATTTGGTATAATGCAAAATAACCTGCTAAATTAAAAAAAAAATGTATCAATTCGGGAAAATGTAAAACCTAAATTTTATAATAGATTTAGCGTAAAAATAATAGGAGTGTAAAATATTAATTCTATATTCACCAGGTTAATTAGCATTATTTTTATAATTCTTTATGATGTTAAACGCCATCACAAAAACTAAAAATAATATTTCTATGATTAACATATCGCCAAGGCTTGAATAATAATTATTTAGTAAAACATAGTATTTTACTTATAAAAACGGTATCTGTCGGATCTACCAACATACCTTAAACCTTATTAAACTTCCATAATTTTCCTTTTTAGTTTCGCCTCATGTTCTGTAATTAGAATTTAACGTAGCTTTCTTTATTATTACGCTCCAGTATCTTTTATATTTTCACCTTATACTTGCATTTATTACTTTACTTAGTATAGTGTTTTTATTATATAACAACAACCTATCTTTTGTCTTTTATATCTTAGATTTATATTTATATATTTTATCTGTATTTTATGTTTATCTTATTCTTCCACCTTATACCTACATTAATTGCTATATAATTAATGTTGTTATTATATTATGTACCTTTATTTCTCAATTCAATTTCGTATAATTTCTTTTCTTCACAATATTATCTTTATTCTATACACTTTTATTTTATTACATATATTGTATTTTTAAAAAAATACCCATTTAATACATTTTATGTTTTTTATCACTTAATGTCTACTTATATTTTATTAAATTTCCTAATAATATATTACTTTATCATTATTTTCAAATGTAACGTCATTTGTCAGCCGTCAATTTCCCCCACTCCCCTTCCCAGTTCATACCTTTCAACCTCCTCAAAACATTCTTTGGCGTTCCTTCGATCCACTACCTGTAAAGTGGATGTCGTTTTTTGTTCTTTCTTTTACTTTTTTCATGACCTTTATTTTATTTTGATTTCTCTTGATTTTCATATTTTAGTATGTACTGTTTTTATTATGTTTCTCTTTTATCTCCTTGTTTTTATTATTATTTCTTTTTTCATTATATATAAATGGGTTTTTGTATTTCATGTTTATTTCAAGTTTTTAAAGTACATCTTATTTTATTTACTTACATTTACTCATTTGCATATATTTTTACACATCTTATATCATTTTTAATCAAAGACAAAAAGGAAATAGTATGGCTGGTATGGTATGGAATGATTTTTTGTTTATATATGAACAGCTTTAATCAACATGCCGGATAATAACATACGTTAAAAAGAACTATGAAATTGTTTTGTAATTTTAAACGAATTGTTTTAAATATGTAATACATTACAATAAAGAGTATATTTTTCATTTAAATATCCTAAGCATCATCATCATTATGATAATCCACCATGAACCTCCAATATATCTTGGTCGAGGTTTGCCGACATTATTTTAAGAGCGATAGTGACCGATTCGTCTCACTCACCAGGCTGCATGAACGGTTCTACTGAATTCATTACTCGACCCGCAATATGAATTTCAGATGACCACATGCAATAATGCATTGCTAAGGCTCTGTTTTATGCATTCTAAAATTTTTTAGACATGAATAATTGAAAAAAAAGTCAATTTTTCTTGTTGACAGAGAAATCCTTCTTGCGTGTCATGATTAGCAAAACGTTAAGAATATGTATTCTTTTTCGCAGAAATCTTGGCACCAGAACAGACGATTTTTATTTAGATTTGAATTCCATAGGGTCACAACAGTGGCGCTTCATCTCTTATTTGAGTGTATTTTCAGTTTTTCAAACATTCTACATCACATCTCTAATGCATTAACCTCTGGGTTGTCTAGTGAAATATGTTATATAATTGAATAACTTATCGGAAAGTTCTAATCAAAACGTCCGTATGCTTAAATTTTGAATTAAAATCTAATTAATATTATTGAAATATGATAATAAGTATATAGCATTGCTTTTTAGGAAACATTAAAAAAGAGGAAACGTATATAAGAGAGAGACGACAAATGTGTAAGAAAAAGTTTAAGAAGTGAAATAATACGTTACAAGGTGGTCGGAAAAAAATAAAA
>NW_027104846.1:193183-215259 GCF_000696795.3 Halyomorpha halys | reverse complement strand
TGTATATAAAAATAAATTATAAAAATTACTTTTTTAAATAAATTAACTATTTGTGAATATTTAAATGATAAGTTGTGCTTGTCGGTTTTTAAATTGACGGAAGAAGGTTCTAGTTGGATATAGAGGCTTTCAGAGATGAGCCTTTTGTCATAGTTACGAACTGTAGCAAGTATAGACGTTTTTTCGAAATCGAAGGAATGATTTAAAGACAGAGAATGTTCCGAAAGTTTAGAGGCAGAATGATTGATACGGTCTTTTAAGAGATTTTTGGTTTCGCCTATGTAAGCAGAAATACAATTAAGGATTGAGCAAGGGATGCGGTATACAATATGTGATCAGTGTAGAGGAGGGATAGGATCTTTTAGTTTAGTGTAAATATCAGAAAGTGTGTTGTGAGGTCTGAAGGCAATACGAAGGTTAGGTATAGTAGAATGTAAGAGTTTTTGAATGTTGTCGGAAAGAGAGGGGATGTATGGTAGTGATCTGTATAAGGGGATAGAAAGGGGTTGTGAAGAATTTGGTGAAGTGGAGAGACAATTTTTGTAGTTGTGTAAAAGTTTATGAATGATATGGAGAGGAAAGTTATTAGCTAAGAGTATTTGTTTGATGTGGTGTGTGTTTTCTCATGGAAATGGGAGTCAGAAAGGGAAAGGCCACGGTGAATAAGGTTTTTGGCTACGTTGATTCTTTGATGGTAAGGATGTTGGGAGTGGTAATTTAGAAGTCTGCCTGAGTAGGTAGGTTTGGTGTACCAGTCAGTGGATATGGTGTTGTCTTGGTTTCTTATGATGAGGATGTCAAGGAACGGAAGGGAGTTATTATTTTCAATTTCTACAGTAAAAGTAAGGCGTGGATGGTAACAATTACAGGCGGTTAAAATGTCAGGGATTTTCTAATCTAGTCTGCTGTAGTGATAATGAAGTCACAATCTAACAAGAGGAGATCATAACACAAAAAAAGGCATCCTTCCCCGCTGGACCCGTCCCACTGAGACTCCCCGGGAGTGATGGTCCTGTATCACTTTTGAAATAGTTGCTGAAAACGTCAAGAGGAGACTTTAAGATAGTTAAATGTTTAAAAAGCTCCTTTTGTATTGATTTTATTCGCAAATAACATTTTAAGAGGAATGTTTAATGTTTTATGGCAGCTTTTGGATCCAATGCATACTTCAGGCGTTTATCGTCGAAAACCGTAAACAAATGTTCGCAGTTTATGACGATTCGTACGCAAATAATGTAAAATGTTTATCAGTGAGGTTAGATAATGAGGAAGTATGCAATTGGGAGGAATTCACGGAGCAAGACTTGATCAAAAGTAACAGAATATTTAATCCCGAAAAGTTTTTATCCACAAGGCTTATTCGATTTACCGTATCTTTTGCAGGAAAATTAAAAAAACAATCCGTAACCAAGTGTTTTTTGTTTTAGAAAAATGTTTGCCTAAACTGATCGTTAAAATAAGTACCCTGTTGCATAGTAAATTATATAGTTAGGTACGCTGGAAAGGAACTGGATGTGGTTAAGAAATAAACTATAACCACAATAGATAGGCAACTGATACGAGGCAGGGAAATAAAATTACAATTTGAAAAAATTGCAGAGGTTGGGGGGGATGAAAATAAATATAGTGGAAGTCTCGTATATTCGCATTATATGTGGGTTTGATGTGACTATACAGTTTGGGCAATACGGCCCCTAAGTGGGTAGTTTGGCATCATACTGTTGGTTGGGCATTACACTAACCATAAGGATAACCATTATCCGAACAGGCCATTTTGAGCTTAATGTTTAGTTAACAAGGGCTGGAAGGATACACGAATAATCCTTGATGTATTAAACATAACGTTAACATTATTACATTCCATCAAATGCTCTTAATTTTTTTTATCCAATAAATTACGAAATTACTGTTGATTGATATTAATGTGATGTGAAGAGTAAAATAACAATTTTGTTTCTAATTTGGATCTTTTATATTTCTGGCTCCTAAATGTCTGAATTACTAAATTTAATGAATTACTACATCTAAATTGATGAATTACAAAATTCCAGCTTGGAATTGGTAATTTAAATTAAAAAACAAAACAAATAAAATATTTTGTCACAATTATCAGGGAAAACTCTTTTAAATATTGTGCATACAATTTTAGCAAATAAGTTGACAGCAAGACTTTATATTTATTCTGAGAATGTTCTTACTGATTATCAATGTGGATTGAGACAGAAGCTTTGCCTAGCTTGTAACGTATCATTTTTTTATCAAACTGTCCTGCATATAAAGAGAACCGAACCCAATACATGCTGAAACTAAACAATAGTAGCCCAAATTATTTGTATGGCTTTCTGTCAGTACCCTCACGATTAGATCTAGAACTGTTTTTTATTTATGTAACCCAAAATATTTTAATTAGATCAAAATAATCATCTTCTTTATCAATATATTGTAGTGGATGTACAGTTTTTTTTCTTTTATGTTGTTAAATAATAATAATAATAATAACGTCATAAAATATAATAAAACAGTGCATTCGGAAAGATAAAAATGAATCACAAAGTATATAAAAAATAAAAATAGAACAAATAAAATAAAACTATATGTCATATCATAAAACATAAAATGACTAACTTCTGATAATAAATAAAAGGAGAAAAATGATAAAAAAAAACCAAATACAATTAAACTAAAAGTAATAAATTGAAAGGTACGATTTCTGCTAATATACAAATTTACGTGTATAAACCGAAAAACTGAAGCATTAAATGCAGAAAATATATAAACCTTGTCAATTGTTATTCTTCATAAAATCGGGTGACAGAGGCGTCCCTGGAGATCCCAAAGATGAATCGTACAAAGCAACCGTTTTAATTTTGCTTCGAGATCCCCAGAGACACCCCCGTAAACCACACAGCAATAATCAAAGTGGGTGAAAATTAAGGAAGTAACCAGGAGCCAACGGGTTTCAAAAGGAAGTAGGTGACGAAGATAATTCAAACGTTTTAGGGTGGAGAAGGTACGACGGGGAATATGGGAAACGTGGTTTTTCCAGGAGAGAGTTTTATCTATAGTGACACCAAGGTTTTTAACATAAGGATGGAATTGTATCGGATTGTTGTTTAGGAGTAAGGTTGGAATATGAGGAATAGTTTTCAGGAGGTGGTTGGATCCTATTACGATTGCCTTAGTCTTCTCTGCTTTCAGCTTCAGCTTGTTTTCTTGTGCCCAGTGACTAATTCGATTCAAGTTCTGTTGAAGCTTCTCCATGGCAACCAATAGGTCAGAAAGTGGGAAGGAAAGGTAAATTTGGAGATCATCAGCGCACAAATGGTATTGAGAATGTTGGATAAGGAGGAGAAGGTCATTGGTGTAGATGGCGAAAAGGGTAGGGGAAAGCGATGAACCTTGAGGGACACCACAGGTAAAGGGTCAAGTCATTGATGGTGGTTTATCTGGAACTAATACGTACTGCGAGCGATCGGAAAGAAAGGATTGAAACCAACTCAAAGCACTGTTGGATAAAGGAAGATTTCGTAGTACATATGAGATAATATTTTTTTTTTACCGTGAGCATTATAGATAGCCCAGCTTGAGTGTATTGTTTCTTATTCGTTTATATAAATGATTTTCAATTTACTATTTTTTTAAAAATTATATATTTAACTACGTATTGTACAGGTTACTTCCGTTTGTAGGTGGGTTTCTCATAAACAAATAAATAAATTAAATGTGGATTCAAACCAAAAAGAGGCACCTCAGTCCAGATTTTTGTTTTAAGGAAGTCCTCAAAAAGTGTTAGGAGCTGAATATTGCCATTCATATACTTTTTATCTGCTTTAAACAAGCCTTTGATCGAAGTTAACAGAATGCAGATATTAAATGCTTTGATACTACACCGCTTAAACCAATTAATTTAATAAAAATTACAATACTGTAATCCAAATGCATCCTAGTGTTCTGGTTGGTAACCGTATAAGTAGAATAATACAATTTGCTTCTGGGATAAGCCGAAGTGATTCTCTAGCAGTGATGCTTTTTAACTTGGTGCAACATAAAGCATTGATTCAGATGGTACTTTGACTTGCCGGTCATACAGATGGCATGGACAGTGTGGCTAGATGTGTTAAAATGTTAAGAGAAGTACTCACTAAGCTGGAGCAGGAAATTAAAATTTAACATTAATGAGTCAAAAACAAAATACATGATTGTGTCAACCTCTAAAGAAAAAAGATTTATAAATTGAGATATAATAATTATACCTTTAAATTGATGACTAGTGTTGAAATCAAAAAAAGATTAATGAGTGTAAATAAAGCGAATTATCGCCTTGTGAATTTCATGAAGTCGACTTTACTCCCAAAGTGCACGAAATTACTTATATATAAATCTCTCATTAGGTCCGTAGAATGAAGCATATAGGCTAAAACATGACCACTTAAAAATAAAGATCAACAAGCACTTAGAGATTTTAAGCGGGATATTATGTGACGAAGTTTAGGTCCAATATGAGAACAAGGCACCTACCTGGTGTATAAAAAATAATAATTAAAAAAAAATTGGATGGTCTTAATGGACATATTGTGCGATTTATCAAATCGAGAAGAATTAGCTGGCTGAAAAATGTAGAAAGGTCAAGGAAACAATGGCAAAGAAATCCAGAAGAGAAACTTTCCCCAAGAAAAGAAAGAAATGGCGCCCTAGAAAAACCTGGCAAATGGATGTGGCAGAGAACCTTAGGCGAATTGGAGTGATTGGCTGAATACGAACGGCTCTGGATAAAGAGGAGTAGAGTAGAAGCCTCTTCGGGAGGCAAAAGCCCATCTTGGACTGCAGAGTCTAAGGAGAAGAAGAAGAAAAAAGTCCGAATGGAAGAAGAATATGGCAATTATATTTGCCATAAAGTTGATTTTTTCGAAAACCGTAAAATTAAAGATTTATTATGATAAAAAATAAAAAGGAGAAATTCAACAATAAATAATCTTGATATCCCAGTAAATCAATTATATGGATATAAAATAAAAAATCAACTTTTCCATCTAATCAATAGGAATTAGTTACAGACCTTCAAACTTTATTCATATACTTAGTTTATCGAAGAAAAATATGTTTGAAAGTATTGTTTACACAAATTAATGCTTATTCTGAAATCAATCAATTTTAACAAGTGGAGACAATTAGAAACAACATTTGTTTCTTTAAAAAAGAGCATTACTAATTTTTCTATTCAGGTATTGATTCTTAAAAACTGCAATTTTTTGGGAACTTGTATTACTGACGAAAATGATGATAATCATGATTGTATAATTTTTTTATTTATTTAATTTACCTTATAATTACTATTTATTCATTTAATTTTTACTTATAATTACTTTACTTTAGGGTTTAATAGTTTTATTTAAACTTTGTTCCTCACAGTTTGAAAATAACATTTATCATTAACTTTTATTTTATTGCTTGGAGAGTTAAAGTTTTATTTTATAATAAACCTTGGTAATAGAAAAACAAAAGTTATATTTATTTTCTTGTTTTAATAAAAACTATTGTTTCGGTTCCTGATTTTAAAAACTGAATGTTGAGATGACACGATTTTAAAATAAATAGAAATAACTCCGCTAGCCATATTTCAAAATAAAGTTCATAGTAAACAATGAAATGCGACTTGGTGTTGCTAATAAATACAATTCAGTGAACTATTTTAAACTTCAACTAGCCCGAAATTGATATATACATTATTAATCTTATGTTTACTATTGAGTCATACAAACATAAAATGGAACTTGCATACTTGCATCTTAATAATTAAATAAAAAAACATACATCTCTGAAATCGGCTATGTATAAAAACATGTAGTAAGATTTTAATTTTCTATGTTTGTTGAAGGCTGTGAGTAAACAAGCATATAACATAACTAAAAAAGAGCAAAAAACGTTTCATTAAAACAAAATAAAGGCTGCGGTAAATTATTCCAAAAAAGCTTATTTAATGAAAACAAAATATATTAAACTCCATTACTTGTTTAATTTTCAGTGGTATTAAATTCTATAAAATCAAATACTTCTTAAATCAATAATCAATAAGATCTTAAATTAAATACTAATAAAAAGGTAATATAATGACTCTTTTAATGAGTTGAATTCGGTAGAGTATAATGAAAAGTCAATTAATAATGTAAAACAAAAAAATCTGTAGGATTAATTATTACATTCTTTTAGATAACTGATATCTCTTTCAATGATCAACAATTAAAAAAAAGAGTTTTAAAAATAAGTTCCATATTTTTTTGTTTTAATGTAGAAATTTAATACTGAAAATTTTCTTGAATGTTGAAAATTTTAATAATTACCAATAAAGTTCTTTTGTTTCTGAAAAATGTTTCCTTAGTTACCATTTTATATATAAAATATGGATATAATTGATGAATATTAATTTCATTAAATAAAAAAATAAACAATATTTTGATATCATTACACACCGTTAATAAGGTATACGGATGTGAATTTCTAGACCATTTCTTCCTCGGACCGTTATTCATCAGTAAAGGATAATCTCGAATTATCAGGTTTCTCTCGAGGCTGAGTGGGGTCAAGAACAGCTTAAGTAGCCTCCTTCTCAAATTACAAGCTGTTATCAGACAAATTTAAGTTACAGCGCTGTCTTAGTTTTAGGTCATGTACTTCTAATTCAAAATTGCAATAAACATTTCTTCCTATTTAGCAAGTATGAATGGTACAATATTTCACTGGTAAGTATTAGTAACGTGTCATAGTCAAAATATCTTAGAAAAATGATTAAGTAAAAAATATAAGCAGATGAATTCCAAATATACACACCTTTATAGTTTATTTCCACCTTAAAACTATTATGATATGTAAAATCACACATTTTTCTGAGTAGCCTGAACTCTTAATTTCTAACAGAGATACCTTAAGCTCCTTCTGTATTTCCAAATTTGCAACGCGGCACATGATGATACCAATGTTAATTTTTCACTTATTTCCTACATGTTTATAGTTAAATGGTTTTTTTTTGTTTTGTTTATTACTATATTTGATGGATTTGTATGATTGATATTAGGATGAGGAGTGGGGGTAGGGAGGTAGTGAGAATTGTTTAAATCAAAACCATTTACTGTATTTTTTGCATTTTAAGAGGGGATGAGAAAAGAAAATATGACGGATATAAATGCGAAAAAGGTTTTGTGTTTGCTATCTGATGGCGGGGATCACCAGTTGTCTTGTAAGTACTAAGTCTAACTAGGTCCCCAGTAGAGTCCAAGATTGTTTACGTGTGTTTGATACCGTTGTGGGCCTCATGTCGGTGTTACTGTCTGAAATTGTGAGTAAGTGCAGTGTTGGAGAATATCAAATAATTTTGTTTGCCTTGCTGAAATGAATTTTGTCACTGTCGGCAGTTCAAGAGCCACACCATTAGCTAATTCTGTCACTGCCGGCAGTCCAAGAGCCACGCCGTTAGTTAATTCTCTCACTGTAGGCAGTCCAAGAGCCACTCCATTGGCTAATTCTGTCACTGCCGGCAGTCCAAGAGCCACACCATTGGCTAATTCTGTCACTGCCGGCAGTCCAAGAGCCATACCATTGGCTAATTCTGTCACTGCCGGCAGTCCAAGAGCCACACCATTAGTTAATTCTTTTACTGTCGGTAGTCCAAGACCCACGCCGTTAGCTAATTGTAGCCACTTTTTGCAATGTTACTCAATTTAACTAATATTCTTACTTAATTTAAGTGGTCTTAAAACCTTGTTTTTTCTTAAAATGAATGTTTCGAAGATGAAGTATGACTGTTGTTAAATCAGGGTTTGGTGGGTCTGGTTGGTCTTCAAATATTTTTGGTGTTATATATTCCTCTTGAGAAATTATAAAAAGTCGCAAATGGACCAATATACTCGACATGTTAAATGATTATGAAAGTACGTGATATGTATTTTTATTCATCATAATTCATTGGGAATGGAATGGACACACCACGTTTTTGTAGCTTCTACAATTTATTTGATGATATTTACAACTGTATTTACATACAAATAAATCTAGTAAATTTGATGTAAGATCATAATGATATGATACAGACTTGTAGTGAAACTACCCATTAGTAGCACTCTAATATTTCCACATTAGAAAATCTTAAGCCATCTTGTTTTTATACTTCGAACAATGAGGATTTTTTGGAGGAAGCGAAGAGGAAGCAAGGTTGGAAACTAGTGGATTTAGGAGTTTTATGATGTATAAGTCTCAGAATAGAAAAAATAAAAAATTAAGCATGGGTACTATTGAGACTCTTCAAGATACAGCTACTTTCGGTCTATGATGAGGGCAATTGTAATAGCCTTTAATCACGTCTTTAAAGCTAAACTTAATATTCCAAATTTGATTTTACATAATAATCCAATAAATGTTTCCTTATTTAAACCATTGGATTTACTTTTGAATAATCTGTTTTATAGAAAGACTAAGCATCTGATATCTCCAAATCATACTTTGAGTACTTGAAAGATTTATCATCATCATCATCATCACAGTCATTCCATCTTTTAACACTCTGCGGTGTGAGGATCCCGCTTATAGAGTCTGGCCCAAGTGTCTTTCTCTTGAACCATGTTTCTTCTCCTAGTCCATTCCACGCTTCCTCAATGCCTCCCTTACACTGTCCTCCCAGGAGATGCGAGCCCTTACCATTGGTCTTTTCTCTTCCGTAAGGATCTCTTAAGTCTTCCTGGTGCTTCTATCTCGATCTATCCTAAAAAGATGTCCAAATCATCTTTGTTTTTGCTCCTCCAGAATGGTCTCAGCCGGTCTGGCGTCGAGATTAGCACGTATGGTAGCGTTCCGTATCCTATCTCTCCGTGTCTTTCTTCCTATTTTTCACTGATATCTCATTTCCATTGCTTTTAACCAACTCCTGTGTTTTTAGGTGAGGTTCCACAATTTTTAAGAGTAGGATAGGGTAGGAAGGAAAGTCGATATATAGACGGCTAGTTTGGTCTGCTTTGACACCTCTCTTCTTCCCAGGAGCGGTCAGACGGGGGTCGTCTGACCATACTAAACATCTTCCCTGCCGCTCCAACTCTTTGGGACACTTCCTCGTAAATGTAACCATGAAAGATGAAAGAATAAAAAGAGTTTTAGATAAAATAAAATGAAAGATTTAGAGATAAGGGAATATACAAGAAAAAAAAAGGCTGTTTTTGAAGTACAGTAAAAAAAGAGGTCTTTTGTTATTGCGTAAGGATAGTACACTTTTTAAAGCAACTAAATTTTCTTCGCCACTGATTTTCATATAAAATCCATAGAACAACTTAACATCTTTAACGTATCTACATTTCGACAACTGTAGGATGCATGTAGTCTCTGAGGTTCTCGAGTCAGATCTAAAGAGGTTGATATTAACGTTCATTACAATTTCTTACATTATCTTTGTGGGGTCTGTCTCTGAACTTATAACGGTAAAGTGACTTTACCCTTTACCGCCTTCAATATTTATTGATCTCCTTCCTCTACTAAGTTATGCTAATTCCATAATACTTGTTCCTTCTCTTCGGACTTATACATTTCAGCTTACCGAATGTACTAGTATACCACAGCTTTTGAAAAATCTTTCCTTATCCGAACATTATTCTTAGATAATTCCTTTTTTTATTCGTCGTTCCAATAATCTTCTTACTTTCAATTACTGTCTGTTCATAGCTTCTTGTCCATTCAGTTCCCAAAGAATTGTAAATAGATGTTAAGTAATAATTAATAAACATTTTTTAAAAGTAAATATTCCTTTTAAATTATTTGAAAGTATTTCAATCAAAATTTATAAAAATTTAACATTATTTGTAATATTATTATTATTTCATTATCTATGTTATTTACTATAATTAGAACTTACTCATATATAATATTTTTTAATTGTATTCTCTGTTTACTCTAAAACCCTGACGCCACCTATAATTCCAAAGGGACACGTCGCAGAATAAAGAAATTATTCTTATTATTAATTAAAACGGTGCGGTTTTAACCTTCATGTGAAAATTTTTGGTGTGTCTATCCACACTTATTCCGCGACAGGCTTAAAAAAAAAATCATAATTTAAGCACTTGGGAGATAAATCTTTCCACATATTTTATCAAATTTTAAAGCTTTCAATATATTGAAAATAGCTTAACACAATGCACCTACAACCCCAAAATCGACCTGGGATAGTTCATTACGGAGGTTTTTCTTCTCATTATATTATCAACTTAATTTCTCAAGGAGCATTTTTATTATTATGAACTTTTTATTATTGTAGCGTAAAAATTACTCGATTTAAAGGAATCATTGATTAGTGTATTTGGATGATATCTATTAAATTAGCACTATATTTAGATTTGTTGGTGTCTTTATTGAATACTCCGTATGTTATTGAAGCACAAGTGTTATGTTCATATTAGTAATTTATTGAAATACTGAAGTGCATTATTACAAATACATATTAGATCAAAACCTATTATAATATGTAATAATAATTAAATATTTATTGTCAACAGGATGATGTCGGGTGAAGAATAATGCTTGTCCTGACAGCAGTTGTGCTCTGGTCCAACTTTGCTCTCCTGGCCTTATCGGACAACTTAGGTAAGTACCTTCGGTTTCTAAAGCCAGTGGATTTAATATATTAACCCTTCCATGGACTCGATTATCTTCTTTTATTTAACAAAGCATACCATTTAAATTTTCTATAATTATTTTTGTTCATTAGTTTTTAAGTGCTAATTTTGTCAAATATATAATAAACTTCAGACTGATATGTAAAGAGTAAATACATTGTATTATTTTTTAAATAAATTGTAGGAAGATAACCCGAGTGGTGGTCAATAAAGATATAAAAATAGTCGAAGAAAACTATTTATTGTTATCCAACGTTTCGTCCAACATTAGGGGGCTTCATCTAGAGCTGTCTGTTGAAACCTAACAGATTATGCAATTATCATATTTTTTCAATCTGACGAAACCCTGAAAAGTGGGGCAAAATATTGGTTAACAATAAATAGTTTTCTTCTACTCTTTTAATACCGTTATTGACCGCCATTCAGACTATCTTCCTACAATCTACTTCATACTTTCAACTATCTTCTACCAATATTTTTAAAAATAATTTGGAGTTTGGAAGCCACGTGTTGTTCTAACAATATTCAATTAACAATTTGATACCAGATAAAAAAATTTGGAACCGAAATATACTTATTTTTAGCATTATATTGTGCAATAGGGAAACCCACGATTCACGTTGGTCTTATGTGAGAATTCTATTGTTTTCTAAAAATCACATTAGAATTGCACATTCCGCTCTTGGGGTTTGTTCTAATATTATCTCCAAGCTTCTGAATTTTACGTTTTAAGGACTGTAATTTGTAAAAGGCAAGGGGTTGGAATTCATACAATATGCTCTCCTTTTTTTTTCTCTCTTGGCTCTGACAGCATGTGGAATTCTCCACTAATTTCATCATCTTGAGATAATACCCTAACGGACAGTGGCACGAAAGGAACCCCTTTATTGTTCTTAGCTGCTTCTTGGTAAGGTTTAGGTAAAAAGCAACTCTTTCTTTTGACAAATTTATAAAAAGTTTGAATTTTTGCACAACGGGCATTGAAAATCAATATGTCGAATACCCTTTTAAAAAATAATTAAACAAATTATGGAGTAAAATCAAGTGAGGTAATCATACTTCATAAAAATACGGACTTCACAGTGCTTTCTTTACACGGTGAGAGCTATGTGTCAACTGAATTATTCAAATCAAACTTTGAAAAGAGAAGGAAATATGATGTTTAGTACCTCCCATCTAACCAAAAAACCACAAACATTGAATGTGAGAATACTTCTAATTTATTTATTAATTTTGATAGTTTTTAATTGATAAGAATAATAGTTCAAATCCTTCTGATTATAGTTTTTTCAACCAATAAAAATGACGAATTAAAAAATAATTAGATACTTTCCCCATCAAGATACTCAATTAGGTACAAGCTTCAAAAGGTGCTGAATCCGTCTTAGGGCACTTTAAGGGGCTTACAATTTAAGGCTTAATCATTTTTTTCATAATCACAAACAAAAATGGGCAAATAAGGTGAACAATATATAGAAAGATATAAAAACTGTTATATCTACCTATCTATTTTTGTTTTAAATTAGCATATTTATGAAAATGCACTAAAAACCGTTGGAAGCTCAATTTTCTTTGCCCAATTATTCACGATCATATATGAATTAGACTGATTTATCAAATAGACCGCATGGAAAT
The DNA here is from genome assembly GCF_000696795.3 of Halyomorpha halys. Taxonomy (NCBI): domain Eukaryota; kingdom Metazoa; phylum Arthropoda; class Insecta; order Hemiptera; family Pentatomidae; genus Halyomorpha; species Halyomorpha halys. Next base: position 202,978 of record NW_027104846.1, on the reverse strand, counting down.
GAACGCTATACGAGCATCTCACAAATCTAAACCGTACCTCCATCTCTCAGTCATCAGTGAAGAAAATAAATAAATGGTAAATATTTGAGCACTGCAATATGTTCAATTATCCTGTGTAACAAAGAAATATAAAAATTGTATGCTATAATCATACAATAAAATATTTTATTGCTACAAACGTAATTTCAACTAGACTGATTACAAAGAGAGTAATTTCAGTATTTTTTTTTTAATACAAATTATCATGATTTTGGGGTTCATAACTGATGAAGTATAGTACATTGAACCCAAGACTGAGAGCAGCCAAACCCTAGAACGGGAGGTCAGCAATAGCCACACCCAAAAGTAGACCAATGAAACCTCAGCCGTATGCCCTGTCAAGTATGTGACACTCACCAATATCTGCCATTCGTCATTATCTACCAAGGCTTTACTTCTTATACATTGATTTTTATCTTTTAGGTAAGTATTATATTTTATATTCATTACTTTTTTACAATCGCTAGTGATGGGTGAAGATTAATTATATTAAATAAACAAAATTAAATATATATTAGAAGATGGTCAGGGTTGCGGTCAAAAGAGAAACAAAAATAGTTTACAACTATTTATTTTCCGACGTTTCGCTCCACTTTGCAGGGCTTCATCAGGGCTAAAAAAATACAAAATGATTCAATAATAAGAATAAAAATACAAAGATAAGATACAATGATAAGAATAAAAACAAGAACAATGGCAAGAGTAAAATTTCTTTATAAAAATACGTAAAATATAAAGCTAAAAAAGTACAGGAGAAGCATATAAAACAAAAACAATACGGGGAAGGAAAAAAAAAATTATAGAGATAAAATAAATGTCATGAAATCAATTGTTACGGTCAACTATACTATACATAACTATACATATAAATTAAGTATTGGCGAAAGCAAAATGTCAAAAAAGAGAAGAAGGAATAAGATGTAACACGTTTGAACTGCTGTAACATTCTGGCTTTATTAGGTTCAGCACATCTTTATATATACACATGATCAGCTGATCTCCTCAGTCAGCTGACATCGAAATACCAGCTGACTGTAACTTATATAAAATTAAATATAGTTCAGAGAAAACAATTTTTAAGATTGAAAAATAAAAATTTAACAGAAACCATGATTTAAAGGCGTATTGGTTTATACTATTTCAGAAATTCAAAGTGGAATTGGTGAACTTATGTTTATAACTGTGTTCATGTTTAGAGATTACAATAAGGCATTATTAATCCTCTCTTTTTTATAATATTTTCTATCAATATAATTGATTTCACATTGTTGTAGTATTATTATATATGACTTCTAGAACACGCGATTTTCGAGTAATATGTTTTAAATGCTTTAAAGCTTGGTCACTTGGCAGACCTAACTGCAAGAAACATTACCACGGCGTTAAGGAAAAGGTCTTGTAAAGAACCGACCATTCACCGGTGTTTTGAAAAATTCTTTCACAGATTTGGATAACCAAAACAGAGAAAGACTTCAACCAGCAATTTACGACAATGAACTTTGGCTTACTGTGGAAGAAAACGTTATCAAGTTAAAGGACCAGCAGCACAACTGAAAAAAAAAAAAAAGAGTTTATCTCGAAAGGATAATCACGAGTGATGAAAAGTGGATTGTATGTGTCAACAGGTCTCGGTCAGGTCAGTCAGGTTAAATATTGACGAAAGACAAAAAAATTATTAATTGCGTATGGTGGTTAAAGGCAGGAATAGTTCATTTTTGCCCAGGTGAAACCATCACATCCACATCACGATACAGTAATATTGACATAATTCATCAACAAAATATCAAGAAACAACGTACATAGGTTAAAGGTAAGGGATCAATATACTCTTACACCACTACGCCAGATCTTAAGTTTCACGAGAGACAGAAAAGAAACTAATGAGCTGAGTTAGAAAGTCCTTCCACACCCACCTTATTTTCCACACTTATCTCCATCTTTTCAGAAATTTGAACAATTTTCCTGAAGGTAAATTTTTTTAGTTCTCGGAATGAAAAGTATTTAACACATTGTTGAAAATGTACAGAGAATTGGAGTAAATTTTTTATTTTATTTTATTTTTTATTTCATAAAGTTGTTTTACTAAATAACCTGACTTTTCATGTGAAAGGACCCAAAATATGTTGCATGTGTAATAGTAGGAATGATTAAAATATGCTTCATTTAGTAGGAAGGTTGTCTATTGTTAAGTCATTCAGGAACGAATATTTAGTTATATTGACAAAAAAGTGTAATATAAATTCTTAATTGATAAATATTGTAATTATTTATTTTGGACACTGAAATATGTAGTTTCTATTATAGAAAATATTTTATAACTAAGTAAAAATGTATGATTATAGACATATTAACAATAAAAATATCTCTGCCAGTCGGTACTTCTCATCGATCACAATAGACAACTGGAAGTAATTAGAACTTTAGTTGTAGGAGAAGTGTTCCAGCCTTTCCAATAAAATAAACAAGTTCATAGTTGACTTAAATACTCAAGTTTACCATAGTTAACTATAATCATCGCTTGAATAACTATCAGCTGTAAAACTATGATTCCTTCAGAATATCGAGTAGAATAGTTGTTTGAGGGCATTACTCCCGAGGGTCGGGATGAAGGAACATTGATAATAATTATAATATAAACCATCCATATTCATCCAGACAGGTAGGTAACTAGAGTTTGCTCTTAACTGGTTCAGAACCTGCTTGAGAATTATCAACTTTCGGATCATCCATATTTATGTGAATCCATTTTGTGTTCGAAAAACACACAAATAAGTTTAATAATAAATTTAATCAAATGACCCTAATTTTATAGCAAGGATTTTTATTACAGGGAAAAAATACAACTCAGTTATTGCAATTTTGGAAAGTTAGTGCGTTCATTGCGAATTTTCAATACCGTATTTGTCCAAGGTCGAGAGGGTTTTTTTTGTAGATGTTTACAAAATTTCACTCAGTTTGGTTTCAAATCCTTGATTCAGTTGATGTGATTATAAGTAGTATTATTCATGAAGTATTATACTATGGCTATATTCGTATTAATTGGCTCAATCAGTTTAGACCAGGGCCGGTATAATTGATAATAGTTGTCAAATGGTTACATGCAGGTAAACATTAGAAGCAATTATTTGTCAATTATTATTGGGCACGACTGTACCATATGTGGCCCTACCTTTTGGCTTGAACAGTTCTTTTTTTTTTAAATAGTCCCTGTTTTTTTTTATAGTTGTTATTTATTAATTATTATGTATACTTTTCTATAAGTTACATTTATGAAATTTCTTTTTCTTTTTTTTATATATATACTTATAGTTTCCAAACTGTCGGAAAATTAAAAAAAATCGTACACAATAAAAAAATAAAAACTACTAAGTAAATGATAAAGTAATTAAACACGAAAAATAAATTATAGAGAAATGATAAAATAATATACTTTGTTATAAAATAACATGTATACAATAAACAAATTTTATTTATACAATTTAAGTTTCAAGTTTTGTTTATGTTTTTCCTAATTATATGTGTTTAATGCGTTTAGTGATGTTTTGTCGTATTCTCCTATTTTTTGTATGAAGGGGTAGTCAGAAATAGTAGTGAGATAGAAAAAGTTTTGTGTAATTAAGTATGTAAACTCAAGTAAGTCAGGGGCATGTGTTGGGCGTTTCCCAGTTTTATACATGGTTAATTTTATTTGTTGATGATAATTTAGAATTCCTGTTAAAATATGAGGTCATTCTGCTGATAATGACCGTAGAGTAGCTCTATCGTATATGCTTTTAAAACTTTTAAGATTTGTCCATTTCTAGACCTATTTAATTTACATTCTTGAATGGTAATAGTACTCAGATGTGCACGCTTCAATAAGTTGAAACCCCAAATTAATCAGATGTAAATCTTCATATATATATTTTTAAACTTATTCAAGTTAGTCACAAATAAAAATTAATGATCTTTCACAGAAAAATACAATACAACTAATAATTCTACTGAAAATTGTACATCCTCGTTTATCCCCCATTTATCTCCCATTATCGCTCATGTTAATTTTAAGTTCATTTTTTTTTTTTTTTTAAAGTTCGGCGTGTTCATAGTGAGTATAACCTATTGATACATGCAACTCTAAATCTAATTTTAGGTTAGTAATGATTCATGAAAGATTCGCAATAAATATAAAAATATTAAATTGAAATTCAATTAACTTACTAAGTGCGTATTTCTTAATCAATAATAATAATAAATATCCTTTGCTATTTAAAACATTTAAACCTATAAAACCTTTTTTTCAAATTATTTCAGAACAGGTTGATATTATTCTTCTAAGGAGCATAAGAAAAGCAAAAGCAAATCATGTTAACTTATTTTCGATTTCGTGAATAAACTAAATTCTACACCACTGAACTGAGGCACCTTAGAAAAAAAAAAATATTTGAATGGCATTGCAAGCTTAATTCAGTTTTACAGATATTACATTCCTTAAACTGTCGAACGCTACTCTAGCTCAGAGCATATTCTAGCATAGCACTGGAATCCTGCAAGGAAGTGACCTTGGTCCTGCTCTTTGTTCCGTGTACGCAGCTGACTCCGCTCACAAGTGTGTGACGCAGCGGTCCTACCATCAAGCGACATCTACAGAATTGTTCACCAACAAAAAACTACTGTCCTAGAAGTTATTATTGTCAATGTTGTATTGGGTTATCTATCAATTGTCGACATGTTAATTCAAGTCAATTATTTAGTATACTTAAACATATCTTCAAACATTTATAGAATCAGAAATAATTTACTCACTATATGCGATGAGAAGTAATGTCGATGTTATGACAGAGAATAGATGAATGATAATACTTGAAACAAAAATATAGTCAACTTTGATATAATATGAGATCTCCACCGCAAAGACTAAAGAAAAATATGTTATATTCATTTATTTACAGTTTTAGATTCCATATAAAAAAAGAACATCAAATACACATTATTCTGGTTGTTTTTTAAAAATTAGTTTTCTTAAAGAGCTTCAACAATAGTTTTCAAAACAAACTTCTGTTCAATGTAAGAATGTCTCGTGACCAAAGCCCTTATTGGTCTTGAATAAATTAACAGTTTTACAAAGCTCAGGAAGAAAGTTAACGAACTAATGAATTTATAATAGAGTTTCTTTATACGTAGTTAAAAATAAAAGAAAGTGGATGTATTTCAAGTATGATGTATCATATCATACGTATTTTTAAAATAATGATATAATATTTTTAAAATACGTATAGGACACATTATTGGTATGTAATTTTACGAAGTAAAAAAAAACTTAAACGACCTAATATTGATATCACGTTAAATAAATCTTGGCTACAGAAATGTTTAAAAAAAATTCAAACAATAAATTCATTCATTAAATATTATGTATTATATTATTATAGGTGAGACATGCGCGCATTAATTTTCCATCCAAAATATAGGTATTTTTTATATATATGAGAATGTTGACCTTATTTGGTTCGAATGATTTATGGATCTAAAGATCGATAATCAGTTTAAGTGAATTGAATATATATTGAGGGTACGGTCGAAGCGTGATTCAAAAGGCATTGAGCTATATTTTTTTCTTTACCTCAATCCGAGTTGATGATTATTGGTTCCAGAGAAAGACTATCATCAGGGTCATCGTGAATCCATTTCGGCCAATAGTCAGTGTTTTTTTTTAGTTCTTAAATTCTGAAAATATTGACTACGAAAAAAAGACGGAATTGGGTCTAAAAGAATATCTGATTGTATCACTCCAATGTTCGTTCCTCGATTCCGTGAAGTAATAATTCGCCTCCTACAGTTTTATTGGATTTTTTAAAAGCATTTCTGGTAAAAAAAAATCGGTTTTCAGGAACAATCTATTTTCACAATAACGGTAACAGCTGAAAAAAGCAATTGTGAATATTTTCATTAGTTTAGAATTCGTTATTTATATTTAGACCTACTAGAGAGTTATGTGCAACAGGGTTTTTTCCTATCACATTATAAGTTATGGATAAGTAATTAGAAATTAAAGTATGCAATTACGCCTGCCAAATTTATGGACCTGCTAAAAGTATACAGACTTTTCAATCGCAGTTTTTAAGACTGGCGACGAACTTAACACTACGTTTCATGGAGACCACTCATACCGACCTACTCATTCTGAGTGTAACGTACCACATTCATATGACAAATGGTTGCACAACAAACTACATGGACATTTCTATAAATTTATACGACAGATGGCAACACATGACATTCCTGACGTAACTCGGTGAGACTGAAGAGGAGTAGGATGAGAGACCTCCTTGTGCAATCAAATAATTTACTTAACCTCAAGAGAATGCGCCACTGGGTGCTGTCTCCCTCATGTCAACCCATGCCATCCCTGAATAGTACAGCTCATTTGCTGATTATAAATTACACAGGTGCATATAAAAAAATTGAAAAGATGAGAAAAAAAATAGTTCATTATCAATCGTCTTTTTTTTTTTTATTTATTTATTTTCTTATATACGATACAACACGAGGAGCCCCCTCACCTCCGGACTCAAAATAGCTCCTTGAATGGTTAGCTCATATGTAAAATTAAATATAACAGGTAACCTTAAAATACCAAAGGCAGTAAAAGGTAAGGCACAACACGAATTACTTTTTCTTTTTTCACAGTAATCCACTTACTAATTCACTTTTATTTCTTTTTTAGAGGATTCGGGAAAAAAAAAATAGTTGTTGATGTATTAGTTTTATATGTTTTTGTAAGTAAATAAATTATGAATAAGTAAAATTTATACAATTTTAATTGAGAACTGCCATATTATTTTGATAGTCGTTTTTTGTTTTGAAGACAAATAGGATGGGCAATTTGGCCTTTAAATGAATAACATATTTTAATGAGTTGTGACAATAGTCATTAATTGAGATTGTCTCCTTGATAATGGCCTTAGGGCCGAAACGTTGGAAAATTAAAATGAACTTTATTAGAGAGTAAAGGGGATCGTTTTATGTGTTTTATTAATATAAGATTATATGCCTTATCTCTATTTCTTACTCTATCCGTTATGTTATTACATTTTCTCTATACGTTATGTATTTTTTTTAAGCTATGTATGACTTTATTGAATATGTTAGAGGTAGTATTTATTTACATCGAGTTGTATAGATGTTTAGTACAGATTACGTATACCTATTTTTTTTGGTATTATATTGTATAATCGTAGATATATTTTATATTGAGGTGTAGATAGTTGACAGTAGATTAATGGTTGAAGAAGTTTGAGGTGTAGATAGTTGACCGTAGATTAATGCTTGAAGAAGTTTGTCGGGGGGTGGGGTCAGCAAAGAACAACACAAATAAAAAAAAACATATTTATTTATTTTATGCCGACGTTTCGACCTGAGTTTCAGGTCTTCATCAGGGGTTGTGGCGTAGAGGGAAGATTGGTAACTGCAATATATTTTATATGTACACATAAAATCCTATAGATATGGATGTTTTTTTTAAATTATTATTTCTATAATATTTGGTTGTTTTTTAAGGATTTTATAATTTATTTTAATCCGTATCAAGACAAAATCGTTTTCCCTTTTGTATATAATTACTTTTCAACATAGAATATTGACTTGTATACATTGTGGCCGATTCTATTTGTAAACGTGCTATTCCAAAGAGAAATTAATAAAAATGTATAATATATTATTTCATTCATTAATTAAATTTATAATTATTTAAAAAATATCACATGAAGTAATTATCTCATAAATAAAATAACATTTGTTATTGGCTGGGAATCTAAGTCATTGTTGGAGATAACCAGGTAGGAAGCTATTAGCTTTGAACAGTGTCTTGAGTGCCTGAGGCAGGCCTTAGTCCGTTAGAGGCTCCTCCTAATCACTTTACCCACCCTGTCTCAGGCTTTACCTTTACTCTCTTCTCTACATCCATCATCAAAACACGTATATATTATGAAATATGTAAGCTTAAATGGCTAAGAAACTTCTAGCAATATACTACGAAAATGGAAACCTTATAGATAAATAAAACAATTTAATTTTAGGACAGGATTTTTTTTTTTTTCAGAACATCGCTAATGTACAATTAAATGAAAAGCTAACCAGAAATAATAAAATATCTTAATTTATACAAGGCCTAGATTCAAACAATCTAAAATCTTTAGATAAAATAAAATTAAGTCTTATTCTCTCAATTTAAAATAAAAAAAGTACAAAGTAAATAAAATGAATTAATCAATTTATATGTATTCACATGTGTAATATATAACGAAATATGAAAGCGGTAATAAAATAAATAAATAAATTCTTATTCTAAATTAAATATAAAAGAAGTACATAAGTCAAATAAAAAGAAAGTCGATTATATTTTAAAAAAATAAGGAAAATTTCAAAATTTATAGCTTCACAAATGTCTTTAGACTCGGGACCCTCTCCTGTCCCTATCCTATAAAGTCAGACTGCAGAGTTAAATTATTGATTGTTAAACTTGTAAACTATTATTTTAACTATTTAAATGGCATTTAAAAAACAACTTGCTGGAAACTACGTTCCTCTCTTTGCCCTTCAGTTTAGCCGCACAAAAGTCACAGTAATTAGTGATTTCCTGATGACTGCAGTGGCACCAAATCGAATCCTATATATAAAATAATATTTTACTAAAATTTACATTTTGATCCTATTTATTTGATGCTAAATTGTTATATAATCAATATCGATAATACCGTTGTAAAAAAAAGAAGTAGTAAATGTATTCTTGTGGAATAGTCTAAATTTTTTGTATATTTGGAACTAGAAATCATCTTATTCAAGGCAATGCACTGCATCTTCCAAATTTGGATTAATTACTTTCGTAATACAATGTAAGATGTTGATAATACGGTTTTATTGAATGTTAGTATATATGTATAATATACATCAACTTAAATCTTCAATTTATTTTAAGGGGTGGCTGAGATAATCAAAATATGGTTTGGTAGTTAGGACACGTCCATGCCTTTAAATTTAATTAGATTAAAGCCATCCATTTGTGACATGATAATGTCAAGAAACATTCCGATTCAACATAGTCTAGATGGGCTGTACAAGCATAGTCTAGATTAGTAATGTTTTCCTCTGTCCACCCAAAAAGTTGTACAAGGGTTTGGATTTGAGTTTTATCATGTCTTTGGAAACTAATTCGAGCTGCCAGTCTAGTTACAGAGCTGCCAACTCAGTCCTGTGACATGTGCTGTAACGAAAAGTGCCACTCTGCATCCAAAAGTATTCTTCTTGAAAGCAGACACTTATGAAGATTATTTTTTCTTTTATTTAGCTTTATTAGTTATTTGTGTGTTTTTTAACGTATCTATTAATTTCATATTTGTTTTTTGGTTGTTCAACTGCTGTCGCTATTTTATTTTTTATTTATTTCTATATTTCTATTTATTGATAATTTCGTTTAACGTACATTGAATTTGTGTAACGGACTGAACGTGTATTGCGGATCACTGGAGACTGGAATGTGAGAGTGGAATAGAGATAATTACGTCAATAGGGCTGAAAAAAAGAAAATGGAAAGAATAAATAAGAAAAATGTGATATAACATTAAGTGAGAAGAAGAAGGTGAAAACAAAATATAAGAAGTAAAAAAAAAAATTTTTAAAAAACATAATCGACGAGATATGTTGTATTTAGGAAATAGTTAATTGTTATTTAAAAAACAAAATTTATCTTACATCATTGAAATAACATGTCATATATAA
>NW_027104846.1:185097-193093 GCF_000696795.3 Halyomorpha halys | reverse complement strand
TATATCCCCTCATGGATTGCTTAGTAAGCCATGTGTTCTAGGGTCGTAATGTATTTGGGCAGCAATACTGAATACTAAAAAAAAAAATAATTGGCCGTTGAAAAGCTATCAATGTATTGACAATACATAACAAGAAATGCGTTGTCGTTTAGGATATCAGTATTAATTACGTAATTAATTAAAAGGATGTATTTTCACTTTCTCCTTGTACCATACAACAAGGGATGTATTACATGTTGAGGGTAATATACTAAAATAATTAGCATTTTCATCCTACTTGTACAATTGGAAAACTAAAAGTTAATTCGTTTGTATCATTATAATTTTCCAATGAAGTTGTCTATCCATGGAACGCACCACAAATGAGTTCTTTTCCCTAATTTCCAAAACTGAAATGAAAATCTTTGTAAAAAATTGTTCACCGCAATCAGAAGCTTTCTAAAATAAAAGAATCACTTATTATATCTCCTGGATTATTAACTAAATCATTACTGCTGTTAATGAAGAGTTTAATTCCTGAGAGTGGAACTTTAGTTATATATGTATATTAACTTTATTTATTATTATTTATTGAAAAATATTAAAAAATGCTGTAGCAATGGTTACTAGAGCTCTAAGTGTACATTAAAATTATATACACAGAGTAAAATAATCAAGAAAAAATAATTAATACTAAATAAAATCAAAATATAAAAATAATAATAATTTCAGTTCCAGCCATCTTAATTGGCGAAAATTTAATGTAGCAAAAACCCTAATAAAAAGAGCCAAAGATTTAATAGAAGAACATTTAATACATGTAAAAGGCAACATTATTAAGATTTTATACGAACAAATTTTATGCTATAAGAATAATTAACAAAATTTTGTGGAATAATTGTAAAATGAATATAGATAGGTCATTAAAGGGGGATTGCATAGTTGAAAAAATAAAACATAATGAAAATGAAAAAATGGCATAAAGAAAGAAACGAAATTTAGCAAGGCATCACAGACTATTAAAAAGATAATGTCAGCTTGGAAAAAATTCTCAGAGAAAGAAACCGTAAGAAAGTCAAGGACCAAAATAAAAATAATAATGATCCGAAAATAAAAAGAAAAAATCGGGTTATGGTCTTAAAAAATTAATTACAAACCGGATTTAACAGAAAACCTTAAAAAGATATCAATAGAATGTGATCACACAAATTTAAAATTAGAAGCATACAACGATAAAACGACGAGCCGGTGTGAAAAAAGGTAGTCATTTCAACCCAATTTTTTATTACTTTAATGAAAACTATGCTTAATTACTAGTCAAAATTGATGAGTCTGGCAAGTATAGGTAGGGGGAATACAAAATAACGGTTGTTTCAAAACGTTAAAAAAAAATATTTTTTTCTTTCGGAGCTCTATATCTTTGAAATTATCAACAACACTAAAACACCTAACAGAACATCATTTAAACTAGAATAAACTTGCTAAATTAGGAGCGCTAATATAGACATTTTCGTTCATTAGTTCTCAAGATATAGTGTTTTAAAATGCAATATTTCATAAAAAATACACTGTAAAATCTGTAGTTAGTGAATTTATTTTGAGAAATCTATATCTTAAAAACTAGTCGACGTACAAAAGTCTATTAACACTGAAATCAAACTAATTTAATGTTCGATAAAGTAGTTTAGGACGTTTATCTTCCTAGGAGTAGTAGGATTCTTGATATTCGACAAAATGAATTCACAAAATGTTGATTTCTCGCTCTTCAGACAAAAATTTGACTTATGAAAAAATGTATTTCAGTAACTATAAGACGTACAGATGTCTACCAGCACTCAAATTAAAGCTGGTTAAATGTACTATGAACTAGTTTATTACACGTATCTTCGAAGGGGTTGTAGTTTTCCTGATATTTGCTAAAATAAATTAATTTGGACAAAATTTCATGTGCTACATTCATATATGTATATTTTGAGTAGTGATTAGTACATACTATTATTAATTATACGTGGTTTTCATTAAAGTGATCAAAAATCGTGACGAAATGACTACCTTTTTCCCCTCTTTGTCTCATGTATGAGAAAGACAAAATTGGAATGAAGGACAAAAAGAATGTGGGGTACTGAACAGATTGCAAGGATTGCGATAAGATATATGCAGTAGAAACCTCAAAAAAATTGATGCGAGAATGAAACAGCATATAAGTAATTGTTAAAGGAATAAAAACAAAAATTGTACGGCGTTGGCCATCAAAGCCAAACATAATTTTAAATTTTGAAAAATCTAAAATTTTAGATATAGAAAATAATGCAAAAGTAGGAGAATAAAAGAAGCTATCTGGTAAAATTGAAGAGCCCTTATTATTAACAATGCTATAACATTATAATTAATGCTATAATAAAATGGAAAAAGATAATGGTGTGGCAGTAAGGAACGTAAAAAGAAACAAAAACGAGAATTGATAAATATGTGGAAGGCTCAGCAAAACATAGCAAGGATTAGGACAAAGGTCAATTTCGTTTCGGTGTGATAAAGATACTGAAAATTTAACTAGTTGTTTTCAGATTTTTTTTTTAAATTTATTAAAAGGATTTATGGATCTCAGAGTGGGCCATGAAGGGAAATAATACTATTGTTATAATAGGGCAATTTATATAAATGTTTAACCAATATTTAATAATGTTTACTAATGCTTGCTAAACAAACGTCGATATCCAGACGCATTTTTTCTTCTGAATTTTATCGGCCATTGTACACCATTTACTCAATCTTCATTATAAAAAAAAAAGATTGATGAAAGAAAAGGAATAGCTGATTAGGTAGTAGATTATAAAAATTCATAAAATCGGAACTTCTACTATAACTTACAAATCCAACTTTCAGTCTAGAAATATTTTTTTGTCAAATACTCCTTCATTTAATTACCTAAACATGTAATGTCTTCATAAACTTATACTCGTTTATGAATTTTATTTCGTTTTTTAAATAAAAATTGTAATGTTAAAGTTAATTGGCAAGTTTTAAAAACAATTATTTGCACCAAATAGATAAAATCTAATAATATTAAATCTTAAAAAAAAGATAATTATTCTGAAGGTTGGGGAAATTCTTTAATTAATTAAAACAGAGAGTACAAATACTGATTCGGTGACAGTTCTAAAACAAGGCTGAGCTCAAACGTGAGGATACAGCACAAGCACTCTTTGATTTATGCCAAAAAAATAAAAACCAACACTCAAAGGCTCGGCCACAAATTTAAGCCAACTTACTAGCCACTCCAAATAACCCACCTCCAAGCTTACGCATGTGCTAATTTCCCTAAGTTTGGCAAAAGTTTAAAATGACCGATTATTACAATTTGTATTTTCATTGTATTTAAATTAGCTTTGTGGAGCTTTTTTTGTTTTGTTTGCTGTGAACTGTTTACCTTGGTTTTAATTTGTTTTCCCTCTATTTGACATTATTGATATACAAGGGAAACGAATGCCATATTTTAATAAATTAATGAATAAATATGATATGTATTTTTCCCAATGATTTAACAAATCTGTCTCTCCCAAAAATTTACATTATATATAGAATATTCTGTTAAATCCACCAGAATATTTCTCATTTTTGAGATTTATATTTAAATTATTCTTATTTCTGGTTTTTTCTTCTCAAATAGTTCAATTTTGTTTTCATTATTATGTTGCAATTTATTAATTATTAACTACACATTATCTCTATCAATAGTGTCCTAAAGTGGTTCCTATCCTGCCTCTTCGTTCTCAAACAGTCATCATTCCGAATAAATCTCCTTCCTCTCACCCTTCTTCTTACAGGTGTTCCTCAGGGGTCCTCACTTTCACCAAACCTTTTTTCTATTTATATCAACGATCTTCCTGATTCCATTCACCACACACAATACCACTTATATTCAGACGAAATCTAAATCTATCTATCCTTCCATCCCTCCGAGATGCTAGAGGCCATCCATAAGATACGACAAGATATAGAGCAGCCATCTAAATATTATTTCGACCCGAATAAATTGGCATTAATGTTGGGATTAGAAACATTTTAGATAATTTTCTAGGACCTCGAATTGATAAAAAAAAATATATATTTTTAATTCTTCATTTTCTTGAGTAAAAAAATTAATTAAGTTAAGATCACAAAAAGTCATTTTTAAGAAAAGTGATCTCGGTGGGTTTACTTAGCCCCATTTGAATTTTCAACAAACATTGTAGATTAATCACATCGATAAATCATCAAATCGATTAATCAAATCGATTAATATACCTCGAAACTTGGTTATCTTAAGAAAGATTAAAAAGTGTTATAACTGAGTGGGAGATACCAAGAAACACTTTTTAAATAGTTTAACTATGATTTAACATAGTTCCTCGGGAGTAGAAGATGTTACCGCAGTATTATTAATATTTCATTAACTTGAAGCGGTGTCTTAATGAAATTCTCCTAGGAGAAAGAAAATAGACCTGAGATCTATCCATTTTTAAGTTGATGACTGCTTATTTTCCCCTCTGCTTAAAGATAGTACTTAGTTGTTAGATTATAGATCCTAGATTTAAAGAAGCTGGCGGGAATGGGAATGCTCCATTACAACACGAAGCGGGCTGTCTTCCTTTCCTGCTCTCGTTTCCCGGACCTGGTTCCGTCAGATAATTGACCAGAGCAGACCTCGCTGGCCAACTTCCGGGCAAGTTCATTTCCGATCCCCTTTTCACCTAGCAGCTAAATAGTTTTCCTCCTTTACTTATAGTATTCCTAGCCGAAATGGGCAATACCAGTTCTTTAGATGTGTTAATGACAAATGATTTCCAAATATCAACAGAATTTAAATAAATGATATTTTTTTCAAGTATAAGTTTTCTAGTGATTTAATTTTCATTTAAGAAGATGGCCACGGGACCTTCTAGTTTAAATTAATGTTTGAAGTACCACCTATGGGTGGTTCCTTCCCATGATTTTCAAGTGTATATGAAACATACAACATATTTACTTATTGTATTATTTTGTACAGTTGTAAATTACAATAAATAAATGATCAAAAAAAAATTTTATTTATTACTTTTTAAAAAGTAAATTAATAAAAAAAAAATCTTCTCTAAGCCCTCTTTGTTATGTTTGTATGATGCTCGTTTTCTTTCTTCAAAGGATACAATATAATTTTTCAGCAGTACCATATATATTTGTATGAGAATCATAAAAAATTAATACAGGTTTATGATGAAATATGTTAAAATTCATAACCTATTGGGTTAACCAAACAAATTCTTAATATTAATTCGATCCATATCATGACAAAGATTATTCTATAGCCTCTCTTTTGCCTCCCAAGTCAAAAAATCAAATCATTTTGTTCACAAGAGGATGCTACACACGTGGGATCACTGATTTTAATGAAACTTTTTTTGGTAAAAGAAGGTCGGAAAATATTAAACACGTGCCCGAATGTTCACGAGAACACACGTGATCTTAACAGTACGCCCTAGAAGCCAAAATATATATTGGGTAGCATCCCCATGTTTGTCCATTAAAATCGTTTTACGGTTCTTACTTCACTTTCCGGGTATGGTACGCTTATTTGCGTTCGCCTAACGGTTAAGCTTTGTTACTTTATAACGGCGCTAATATTTCTTGTTATTTTTTCGTGGTATGCTGAGTTGTTGTTTCTTGATATAAGCCTTTTTGAAATATTATTAGTTGTTTTCAATTTGATTTTAAGTATGTTTAATATACTGTTGTCTGAAGTGCTTTACAATCGTTTGTTTTGCGCTGCCGGTTTGGGTGATGATAAATACGTGTCCAATCTACAGTTTTAACCTGTCATGACTGCTACTGTCATGAGTTGCCGCTAGTAGGTAAACAAAATTAGTTTATTATAACTTTTCTTTTAAACTTATAGGTTATGTACTCAGAACAACAATTTTCGCTGGAATTTATTCATCTAAAGTTGTGCAGCTTAGGACCTGAAAAATTTAACTATACATTTTTTTAATACTATCATTATTATTTTATTTTATTCTTCTTCTTCAAATTCTGTTTTCATTATGCAGATCAGTCATTTGTTATATTGCTTATTTAAATATTAGTTGTATTGTTTTATTTTTTTTTTATTTATTTCATTTTTTAATTACATAACTATTATCATTTTTTCATCTATTGATTATCATTTTTTATTTATTTATCATTTTGTTTTAATAATTTATCTTCCATATATATAACTTTTAAGTAATTATACCATTGTAATAGTCACGGGAATCTTATGCAAAAGATTATAACACATTGTTATTTGATAAAACCAAACTTTTATAGCAGGCCCATTTGGCATGTAAATATAAGATTTAGAAATAATTTGCTAAAATAAATAAATATTATGTTATGTATTTTCGAAATTCAGTTATAAGAAATATTTGACAACTTGTAGAAATTTTATGTGACTTAGAAGAAATATAGGTATTTAGGAAACACTGTATTAATAGTTACTAAGCGGAACAAAAGAAAAAACAAATACTTTTTTAGTATCATTTTTAAATGAAGTCATAAAGTTTATATACAAACAAAAGTGTTATAACTAAATCAAAGATAGTTAATAAAAAAGGAATTACTGGGAAAGAGAAGATGCTTAGGGGTCCGGTCAGTGAATAACACAAATAAGTTCTTCTAAATTTCAAAAGTCTTCACTGACCATTTATGAATGGGTGTGGTCAGTGAGGACTTTTGGTCCATGGTTAAATAATTTACATTAATCCATGGTTAAATATCAACTCATCTTTAGTAATTAATGTATGTGTTTAAATCTTTATTTTTACTGGAAATTATAAATGTTGCTCTATTTTTGTTCAATCATAATAACCATATTATAGAAGAACATACAAGAACATAGCGTTTGTCTTGTCATCCGTGGGATACACGGGTATATTTGCACCTTTAGGTCTGATGTCTCCGACTTCGGCAGTCTCTTTATGTCTACTCCGCCTGATGATAATCTTCAAGGACCCAGCCAACTTATGTTTTCGGTTCAAAAGAAGAAATGGTAAGGCTGCTGCTTGCAATCATGGTCTTTTACAGACCTCATAGGGATCCAATCTTTCTCCTTTCTTAACCAGGATTTGGAACTGGCTATGGCGGAGTTTACAATTTTACTCCCGGACATCTCCATTTGAGGGAAGATCGAGGAAGAATGTGCCCTTACTATGAGGTTAATCAAAGATGGGTGGTATAGTTCATATAAGGGATAAAGTTGCAAGAACAGGAATTGATAACATGATTTTCTATTTCATTTAAACACTTCTTGAGGATTAACCTCGATTATAGCAGAAGCATTTTCTTTTTTATATAATACATGGTAACCTTTTTTGAGTATATTATCTAGCAAAAGGAAAGATGGTAAAGTTAATAATAAAAACAATCATTAATGTTTTTCAAACATTGTAAACTTATGTATTAGAACCCGATGCGATAATTTACTAATGACAACATTAAATGGATTCAGCAACTGTTACGCAAATCAGACTGAAATGATTTAATGTCTGGTGTCATCTAAAATACATGGTAAGCTAATCTTAACTCTAGGTTTTAGAGCTTTAAGTTTCAAAGCAAGTAGTAAAGAATTAGACGATTAAAGAATAGAAGGGGAAAAAAAATCTTGCAGCGCTCTTAAAAAAAACTCATTCCGTTTTCTAGCAGAGAATATAGAAAAAAAACTTCGGAAAGAACAAAAGCAAAAAAAATCCAGTAGGAGCTTCGGATATTACGAGTGGGGATAACGAGCTCAACCCTGACCTGCGGCGTTTTCATACAACTTCTTTCCTTCAACGTTCCTCTCCTATTGAACACTATATTCTTAATATACTCAGATTCAAACTAATCTTAA
The DNA here is from genome assembly GCF_000696795.3 of Halyomorpha halys. Taxonomy (NCBI): domain Eukaryota; kingdom Metazoa; phylum Arthropoda; class Insecta; order Hemiptera; family Pentatomidae; genus Halyomorpha; species Halyomorpha halys. The sequence goes on along the minus strand of NW_027104846.1, from coordinate 185,232 downwards.
CTATAGAATATTCAAAAAACAAACATTAAAAATTATTGATATTCAATCAAATGATTCAAAAGAATACTGCCCACTATATATATTATTAAATGAGGAGAAGATGGTTGGGGGTGCGGTCAATGAAATATGTCAATG
>NW_027104846.1:182943-184917 GCF_000696795.3 Halyomorpha halys | reverse complement strand
TATACTGTTTTTTTAAATTATAATCTTAATCCTTTCTTGAGACTGGTTAATATTGTTTAAATAATTAAAATTCTATCCATTTTTGTCTCAAAATATTTTTATTCCTTTATAAGTACGACGTTTTCAGCCAATTCAGCCATCCTCGAGGGCAATCTTGATACAATTTTAGAACAAAATCATTTAAAAAAGTACTTCATGGAAAATTAAAATTATTTATCACAATTTTTGAGATAAATTTTGCTATTCACTGTGATACATAATTTATTTTTTAATTTAATGTGAAAAATAGACTAATTAGGGATAATTTGTGGACTAATATAAGTGACCTGGGCAGAATAGCCTGCATGAAGTAGTTTTTTAAATGATTTAGTTTGTACTGAGAGTGATCTAAAATTGTACTAAGAGTGTTGTTGAAGATGGCCGAAACGTCGGACTTATAAAGGAATAAAAATGTTTTGAGACTAAAATAGATAAAATTGTATTTACTTAAACAGTATTTTTTTTTATTTTAATGAATTTTCTATAGTTTAGATTTTCTTAAACCTCTAAATTGACATTTACATAACTAACAGTCAATTTTTTTTATAATGATATATTTATGGCTAATGTCTCTATAATTGGAAACGTCATTACCATTTATTGCTACGCTTAAAGCGAGAGAATATGACTGAGCGGTCAAAGGACCAGAGGATTTACTTAATACTAATGAACATATAAATCCCACTAATATAATCGACAGTATTTAAATTTTTGTGCTTGGGGAGAGCCTTTTAAAAGAAATAATAAAATAATGTTTAATTTTTTATGAAACATTGCCAGCTCTAATATTATCATTGCCACTCATTTTTTTTCTTAATAATTAACAACAGCTATACCAAACGATACAAACCATACAAATTGAATAAGTACAAAAAATATTTCGATATTAAATTTCTTATGTGGCCGACTATAAGTCTAAAATAGATAATTTTAATGACACTCCTATGAAATTTCAAAACAGATTTAACCTTGGTCCGAATGCATTTGTGGCCAAAATTTTATTTTATAAATTAAAAAACTGATATTATTACCTGATTTTTGATGAAACGTTGATTTGAAATGAAACTATTATAGGTCGTTAAGGGAACAGTGTTTTATTATCAGCGTGCCATCCCTTCATAATTTAGAACAGCTATTCCAGAGAACACAATACATAAGAATAAAAAATATTTTTGTCTTTGTCAGTAAAAATTCTTCTAGTAAGTAAAAAAAAGTTAATATATAATAACTATGATGTTTGAATATATCTTCCAACAGCAGCCAACAACAGGTTTAAAATTGTTTCTTTTTTTCCCAGGATTATGCAATATTAAAACAAAGGTCAAGGATTTTGCAAATTCAGGTGCTTTTTAATATTGCTCGATTTAACTACCTTAATTCTACTCTTTACATTTCAAGCAAAGATGCACACAATTTTATTGTATAAATTGGACAAATCTTGTCTCATGCTTATTTTACTGTAACATATTAAAATATTTTTCATTTTTGATGGAGATATTAGTGGCTGTGAAGTGAATCTTAATTAGCACACTACCCTCATTATCTATTCTTGTATAAAATGTGTGATTATTTTACTATCGATAATTTCACAGAGATCTTGTGGAAGTCGAGAACTTGGCAAAATTTCGGAAAATGTTAAGTATTTGTCCGAAATTGAAAGGAATTTAACAATTTATGAACAAAACTTGAGCCAAATGCCCTCTATCTTAACTTCCTTGCATTCGTTTCATAAGATATTGACTGACTGGTCTCTGCAAACAGTTCACTGTTTGTTCTCCTCCTCCATATGTTAAGGCTCTGATCCAAGAGCCGCTTCAGTAATTGTACGAAGAAATTTCCGTTTAAATCTCTCGGTTCTGCTCTTTAGGGTACACGTTCGAGACCCAGAAATAAAAACATATTGATATGTATGAGAGGTACCAGCTGGAGTTTTTT
>NW_027104846.1:175868-181883 GCF_000696795.3 Halyomorpha halys | reverse complement strand
ATAAATAAATATAAATATATAAATACAGATACATATATTACAGGAATATATGAATAAATTTCAATATAATACCTGTACGGGGAACCCCTAATCGGGCTTAGAAACCCCGAGCCCCGTACACGGCAATATATTCTTTTAAAAACATGCGTAGTAAAATATATTTTTTTATCTTTAATTTATTTTCAGTTAAATATCAGGAACTCCATTTTTTCATTACTACTCCATAATTTAAATATTAACAAATCGTAATATTTTGCATATTTCTAATTTATCATTGGAAATAATTAGTTGCAATAAAAAAATGTTTTTAAAAAAAACTTGCTTAGCTTCTATTTATTTTGGATAAAAAAAAGAAATTTCAGCATTCAAGTAGTTCTCAACAGGAAGGGTTGTCTGGGATTTAAATCGTATTAAACTATCCGTCTTTCACTATAAAATAACTTTTATTTATTTTATAAAAGAGAGAAACATTTTAATTTATTACGGAGTAGATATTTCACAGTAGGTAAAATTAATAAAATAAACAATCATCAATGGTAAAAATTTATGAAATAAATTTGAAAGTATGCGTCTTAAAGCATATTTAATTGCGGTAATGATTGTAACATTTTATTTTTTTTAATGTCAATTTTAAACCATTATGTGACATATGTTATGCAAATGTTTAAAGAGATATGTGGATATTAAAAGAACAAAAAATAAAATGTTGGGAAAACCACTAGTCTTGGAAGATTTACTGGAAAATTAAGTAATAATTAAAACATTTACGTCGTCAGATCTATGCATGAATTTACCAATAAATTGTATCCCACGTCCTTGTTGATCCTGTACACAGACACTACATGAGATACAAAGCGGTCTAGTGATTCAGTAGCAGTAGGGATAAATTATAGTCAATAAAGAGAGACGTTATCTAACAGAGTGCTATAGGTTCGGTATTGGTTGTCGAAATCACTCGGATCAGTTTGATTTGTGGTCACTATAACTTAACTCTTCTCCGATTGTAGTCGAGGAATTTAAATGAAACGTTTCCCTCTGGACATCAAAGCTCAACTATCCTGATCTCTTGTTCGGTTGAGAACACTCAAATCGATTTGCTGAATCATGTCATTATTAATTTTATGAATTAATAAATCTTTATTAACTTTACATTTATTTTTATTATACGTTATATGTTTAGTAACTTTGTTATTAAATAGTTGAAATTTCTAAAAATCTATATATTATTTTCTTTGCTAACCATCTACCATTACCATGTCCTATGTATACTATTTACTCACTTCACGAAACATAAAATGAAACCTTAATACTTCATACTATAGACATCTCATTTCAGTTGAGAATACCACCTGATTGGTTTACTCCATTAGAAGTAAAGTAAATTAAAAAGAAAAAAATGCCAGATTAAACTTTATTTATGTATATTTATGAATAATTTATTTTTATGTTATATTTACTTTTTTTTTTTTATTGTGTAATATTACATTCCATCATATTTTTAGACAATGTTAATACGAAGCATAGAGCTCATTCACACCCTATTTACGAATATATAAATTAAATGGTAATAAAATAAGGAATAGAAAAGAACAAAAATTATTAAATAGGTAAATAAAAATAAAAATAAAAACAAATTTAAACTTAAATTAAAATAATATCTTAAACATAATCATTTCTGTTTACAATTTAGAAAGAAATTACATTTTTTTTATTTTACGTCCACACTCGAACAACATTTAAGGCTTTTTTGCTCATTATCTATTTCTGTAGTGCTCCTGAAACGAAACATTATGAACATTAAAGATTTTTTAAAAAATTATACATTGAATTCCAATAACTTACTTAAAAATTAATTACAAACAATCTCAAAATAATTTACTATTTAAACATCTAGTTTAATTATTATATATCAATTTAATAAAAATACAATCAGGCCAAAATTTACTACTATTTAATTAAACCCATATTCTTAAATTTTGGGCTAATGTAAAAAGGTTTTTAAATTAATACATTAATATAACTAGCTTTTTGAATAGAAAATTATATTTTATGTAATTAATAATAGAATTATTTATTGAAATTAAATGTACAATATTTTTAAAAACTGTTCCCTGAGCATTTTTTTTTATTTCAGAAAAACAATAGAAATGGATGATGAGTAAAAAAGCTACGTTTCGGACTTTTTTTTATAAATAAATAAAGGCTATTTTTTCCTGAAAACGAAAATATAATATAGTCCCAGGATATGTTATAATATCTGCTAATGTGATCCAACGGATGTCCAGGAATGGAAATATATTCTTATACTCTGAAATACATAGATATCGATTTGCTGTAAACATTAATGCACTCAAAACATGTTGTCATCGTGCCGACCAAAAGATAATAGTGGTCCATCTATTGAGTGTTCCTACAATCACAATGTTACTGACTAAATCAGTGGTGGAATAGAGCACAAATAGTATACAACTGGTATATTTTTGGATGTAACTCAGGCATTTAATAAGGTTTATGGTTATTCTTGACAGCCTCAACTTTTGTCATTTAGGACTTCTGCACACGGAGCTACTGGAAAGTAACTAAACCAGTTGATAACTCAAATCACTAATCAGTTACAAACTCAGTGCTGACTTATCAGATCGTGCACACAAGAGACAACTCATTAGCAATAAAAATCTCAAGTTCATTCAGTCTCATCATGGATATGGAGCGTAAATGTCTTCGGAAGACTCCAGCGATGATGAAATCGCCATCCTCTATCATTATCTCAGGAGAAAATTTAGGTACGAAGGTGTAGGGTACAGCCATAGCTTGAAAACAATGTTCAGAAATGGTGGTTTGTTGCTGGTAAACAGGCTTTTATGACGTTCCCAGGAAGGTAAAAATTATATAAAATGGGTTGATTTCAACCTTCCCGCCACCAGCAACAGGTTGGTCTGTTAGTCACTAATCTTCGAGAAACTAGAAACTGTAATCATTCGACAACCCGATATGCGAGCCTCCACGATACGGGTTTCTGTGAATCACAGACGATTCCAAAACCAGTGGCGCGGTGTGCGGTGTACCATTCTATCCTATTGAATTACACAGGGAGTGACTCAAAGTAAACTGGTTGGTACTTCGCAGCACTGATCAGTACCTCCGTGTGCATACGGCCCGAGATTGTCTCTGTATGTGTTGGGTTCAGGAATTTCTGTTAGAACTGAATATACATACCTGACCCCATAGGTAAGCATATAGATTTATGGTACCGCAAAAAGGACGCCTTACAATACCTATATGCTTTCTGTTCCGGGTAACCTACGGCAAAACTCACCTCCTCCAGCGCTCTCTGTGGAGCTGTGGAGAGAAGCAACCCAGACTAATGTGAGAAGAGAGCCATCTTGTCTCCTGGTAAAAGCAATTCATTCTTTCTTTTTGTCTCTCATCAGGAATCTACCATGAGTGAGTAGAACTCCTGGAGTTGTTCTCAGAAGCAGAGGGAAGAGAGGCATGAGAGTGTGGAGGGAAGAAAGAACCATGGAGTAAGTTCATCTAGCAATAGTTAACATCCACATCATCATCAACCACCTCAATTTTAGATCTACAATTTCCATAGCTCTGTCATTCAAAATTTTACAAACCATTTAATCATAAATGTTTTCATTCTGTCACCCCCTACACCACTTATAACATAAAACAATGGAATTTTATTACATTTAATCATGTCTCATTTTTTCAATTATACAGTCCACTCCAACCCAACCAGCCAACCAAAAGTGAAGTGTGTCCGGCAATTCGGTTGAGGGCTTTCTTATCTGAAATTTTAAAACTAGTAGCATAGGCTTCTTGGAACGTAAATAAGAGAACCACAAGTGCCAGCTAACACTAACCAACTATTGACTATTAATAAACTATTGACTCTACAGAGGGTAGAGAGAACTGAAAACTCATACAACGTTACATCAGTCATTTCCTTTAATATACGTAAATTTTGACTCTTTTCCCCGAACATTATTGTACTGTCATTACCTATGTTGCCTATAATAAAGATGTTACACAACTTCTTCGTGTGCAATAACATAACAACTGCAATGTATTGTTTATTTTACTGCTATAATCTCATCTATAAACGAAATAATAATAATGAAAACGTGAATGGTTACGAAGTAAAATAGGCCGGAATAGAGAGCAGAGGAAGATCTGGAGGACTTACGGGGCTGGTCCTTTCGGCGACCGAAGCAATCCATTTTAGGAAATTGGAATTCCCTATCGTGATGGGATCTTTCATCTGCTATATGGTCGGGCTGAAGGAGCTACCGGAGGACGTAGGAGAGAATGTTTCTTTATATTGCAGTATTATAAGAAATATCTCTCATTTTTTATCTCGTTGGTTCCACAATAATTAATTTGTACTGAAAGCAAAATTATATACCTTTAAACATCAGTAGACTTCACACACATATGATCTCGAATTCAACTTCAGTAAAGAAGATTTTTAATAGTTTTGTGAATTACATTAAATCAGAAATAATTACTCTTTCAGTCTTATTTTGCGATTTAAAATTATGAATTTCATAAGCATCTTATGTCATCATTGTATACACTAAGTTCAATATTCTTACTGATAAGGAATACACTAAGTTCAATGTTCTTGCTGATAAGGAATACACTAAGTTCAATGTTCTTACTGATAAGGAATCCATGAATGAAAATGAGACCACCTTCCTTAAGAACGAAATTTCATAATGGAGGAGAACATTAAAGAATGGATTAGGCAAAAGAAGAAGTTTTAGGTGATAAAACATAAATATTTATTGGATGGTTTGTGGTAAAGAATTTAGTAAAGGAACCCTAGATAAGGACTTCAGTTTTTTCTATTCTTATATGCTCTTTCTCAATGACAAATTTAATTTATTTTTCTATTACATTTGAACGCGGGAGATGAATAGCCTTGAGCATTTTGCTCAAATTGGGAAATAAACGTCTACATATTCCTAAAATTTTGTCTGTTTTGTTTTTACCCCATGTTAACCCTTTGATGTTGTTATTGCCGCTTGTTTATGATAGTTAAATGCTCACGGGTCACCTCTTAGGGAACAAATCAGTAGGACACTCCTGCTGATTAAGTTTAGAGATCGACAGGATGAAAGGAAATGTAAATTTGTAGACTGTGAATAAATATATTGAAAATAAAAGGATATAATTGGTTAAATAATGTAAGTAAATCGTAAAAGGATTTTTACCGAAGATACTTGCATCCCCTTTCTAATTAATTTTGTTGGCTTATAATAAAAACAAACTAGAACTATATGGAGTGGAGATTAGCTCCGGATTAGCACAGCAAACAAGCCAAACGCAATTATAGGCACAGCGGCAAAGTCTGGGGATATTGTTTCGAAAACAAGAAAGGAAGAGTTTAGGATAACAAGTTAGGGGATCGGACTTGCGAAACTTTCTCACACCTAAAGGAAGAAACCCCCTAACAGCATGTAACCATTGCCAGCAACATGTAACAATGAAAGATGATCATGGAAATCTGCACCAGGAAGCGAAAAGAAAAACATGGAATCAACACCCAAGCCTTAACAGACTTAGGTTGGTTCACATTACCCTTTTTTTTCCTCCTTCCAAACCATTTAACGTTTCGTTTAACTGAAATATTTTAAAGCAATGTAATGTTTGTATTCTCACTTTTCTTTCCATGTCTAAGTTTTTGAATATGAATTAACAATTAAATATTTTAAGCATTCCACATGAAATGTGAACCTGAACATACGTAGTGAGTCGACCTTTATTTGGATTAAAATCACGGGATGTTTTAAAATTTTTATAATCTAACAGCAATTAGAAATGATTAAAGGGCAATGTTTATAGCCTAATGCTGTGGCACATGCTATATAAATAATTTGATTGTTTCAATTTTTTTTATAAATTAATTTAAAATATCTTATGGTTTGAACTGTATGAAAAACGATACTTATTAATTATAGGATCGCCACTTCATATAAATTAAATTATTTACAATATAATAAT
>NW_027104846.1:171538-174322 GCF_000696795.3 Halyomorpha halys | reverse complement strand
AGCCCTGATGAAAACCTAAAACTCAGGTCGAAACGTCGGCATAAAATAAATAAATGTGGTTTTGTTTATTTATGTTGTTCTTTGCTGACCGCACCCCCCGACAAACTTCTCCAATCATTAATCTACGGTCAACTATCTACACCTCATAAATTATTATTCTATAATAGTAGTATTCTAATTAACAAGTATCAAATATATCAGTCCCTAAAATAATTAATAAAATTGGATGGAAGTGGAATGAAAAAATATTGCCCTTATAAGGAAAAAAATGTCCTTATTTTTGCCCAAAGCTTTATTTATTTATTTTGTATGTGGCATAAGCACTATACAAACCCCTTAACTCTTATAATCCTCCCTGAAGACTTACATAAAGAGATTAATTGATCCAAAAAACTCATATGTAACGATTAATATTCTAAACTGATGTTCATATAAGCATTGAACACTTAAATTTTACAAAACACAATTTTATTCTATCTGAAAACCATTGATGGTTATTGGATCGAACTTTCGGAGTAATCTATTTTCGAAGAGGACACGTTGGGATATGAAAGTTGGGGTTCATTTGCTTCCTTACAGGAATTCTCATTCTTCAGATACTCTCTTGGCTTGGGAAATATTTCGGTCATTCTTCAATTCCCACTTCAAAACCACTTATTGGCGCCAACATCATTATGAGTTTGGAATAAAAGAACTCTAGAGAAACATATTTGTCTCATCACTATCTATATCAATTTTTAAAAAATTAAAATCTGTACCGCTACATCCCATGAAGGGTCAGGGGTTCAGTACTTTGTAAGGGAGTACTGTTACTAGACTAACGGTTGTGCATTGAGGTGATTTGGCCAGAATCACTCTCGACCACCAGATTTTTGCCCAATTAAGGGCACCCAATTCATGAGGCTGGGTAGACCCTAGGAGGGCTTCAGAACCAACATGGTTGACTTACGGATACAGTGTAACTGAAAACAATTTTCTGCCCAGCCGGATTCGAACTCAGGTACTTGGAGTTAGTAATTATATCAATTTTAGATAATTATATTTTTCTACCGTTTTAGTAAATAATAGTGTGAAATTAAGTAGTTTACATTAACTGTGTGAATAATGTGTAAATATTGTGTAAAATAATGTGGTGTTTTTTTAACCATTATTTTGCCTTTACTGACTTATGATTGTAAAAACAAATATTTTTTTGTTACAATTCCACTTGTATTGCTGTTGAATAATAGTTTTATATTTTTAAGTGTGTGATATTTTATAATGTTTTTTATTACATTTTGGTATATCAAATAAGAGACTTGAATATGGGAGAACAAGTCCGAAACGTGAATTTCATCTTTTAAGGATAAATTATGTTAAAAAGGGTTAATATATTGTTCATGAAAACATTATAAGCAATTAAATTAATAAAAGTATACTACTTATTAAAAAAAATGCAAACAAGTGTAACTTAGTATAGTCAAAATAATGGCTTTTGCTTTCTTAAAATAATATTTACACCGTCCTTAAGGAATAAGATTGTTCGAATTTACTTTTTTTTTATTTTGCTGAGTGTCTTCTGTCTACCAATGGTAGTGAAAACACGAAAGAGCTAGGGGAGAAAGAGGAGAATTATACATTCCAAATGATAGCTGCAAAGCTCAGTGGAAAAATACTCGTTGGTTGCCTGGAATTTTCTACTAGTATTCTCCGCTGAACCAAATGTCACAAAAGTTTATCAGTAGATTGCTTCTTTAATAATGAAGGTGGTTTTTGTTGTTGATGTGATTTTCAAGTTTTGAAATATTTATCTGTGATTCTTTGTGCAATTGCAAATGCAAATATTTGTTTTAATTATTAATTTCTTTCTTTGTCCTAATTTCTAAAAACATGACTATGGATAACTTTGTACCAGAAATTAGGGATAATTTACTGCGGTAACGTGTGGTAATGTTATTTGCATTTTTTTTTTAAACACACACAGATATATCTTATGTTTCATTTCGGTAATTATATAATTAATAAAGAGTTCAGTTTTGACACATTTTTGAAAATTATATTTGAAAAAAAAAGTTTTTATCTTTCTCATATAATTTTCAATTTTTTTTTTTTATAATTTCTTAATGGTCATTCTGTTTAATGGATGCACCATATAATTGTACCTACAAATGATTCCCAGTTGTTATTAATAAATATTGCAAGATAATACAAATGCTCTTAACCTACTCTTAAAGTTTGTTCTCCAACTTGGTTTTGTTTACAAAAATAAAACACACATATCAAGAAAGGGTAAATTAGGTGCTTTTTCTTTTATTTATTTAATTTCAATTGTTTCGACCCCAAAACAATTGTTAACATAATTGTTAGTAAATTACAGTATTAAATTATGCATCCACTTATACACATTGGAATTACATGTAGACTATGTATACTAATAGATATTAACATTTTTATAAAAATGAAAAAATTGCGTTCCTTTTTGCTGTGAGAATTGGTGTGAGAATGTAGCTAACGATGATTGTTTCCACCCATAGTAGCGACAGGTTGGTGTATCTTCTTTTCATTGGATGACCGCGGTTGAATCAAGTGTCCTATACTGAGAGGGGTTGGCATCGCCTCTTCTCTTCGCGGCAGATTCAAGTTTCTTGTGGATGTTTCACTGTCTGATGCACCATTATTAACTAGTCTCTCGTGTTGAACCATTCGTCTTGTCCCTCTTGTCATCCAATTTCTTTAATTCAATAAATTACATCGTTGCAACTTGATGATGTTCTTTGATTTACACAATAAAGAAGATGATATATA
>NW_027104846.1:166848-171438 GCF_000696795.3 Halyomorpha halys | reverse complement strand
AATTTATTTGGTCAAAAACCTGATATTGTGTTTGAAGGTACCTACGAAAATGTATTTTATGGTATATCTACTAACAATGATTATGTAGTGAGTTGTCTATATAATAGAATATTATTTAAATACCACTTGGCAGTCATCACTTCGAAATAACCTAACTTAAATTAAGTAAAGCGAATTGAGATGTACTCTCTTCGTGAAACAATGTTATGTAAAGCAATTGCAGATAGACAGTAACAACCGTTTGAGTTTGCAATAATAGGTTAATAATTATTGTGGTATAAAAATATTTGAGAGCTTCGGAATGTTTGACCCAATACTATGCAATGCTCCTCAAAGCTACCTGAAGATCAGTTGCCCCATAGCTTATTTGAATAATTGCCCAACTATGACTCTCCGGTAAATATGCAATTACTCTGAGTGTCGGTCCACACAATATACTTTGGGCCCTCAGAAGCTTTGTCTAGCTTTCGAAGGAATGGAACTTGAGAATTGTTTCTATTTTTTGGCAAACTGTCCCGAGTTTCGTGAGAACCGAATCCACTACATGTCAAAACTAAGTAATATTAACCAAATCTTATTTAGCATTAATTTCTATCTGTACCATTAGGATTGGATCTTAAACTTCTTTTTATATATGTAACACAAAACCTTGTTGTTAGAGTTGGATACCTATCGTCATAATAGGATGTCTAGTTTTTTTTTTTTTAATATTTTTAAATGTGAAGTGATGGTTTTGTTCTATTCTGACGAATATAGGTAGCCCAGTTTGGGTACATTGTTTGTTATTAGTTTATATTGACAATATTTAACTCTCCATTTATGTAAAATTACTACAATTGATTATTTATTTTATGTATTTTACAGGCTAACTCTATTTGAAAGGGGTTACTCCATAAACAAATTATTATTATGATATAATAGAATATTATTTGAATACCACTTGGCAGTCATCGCTTCGAAATAACTTAGCATAAATTAAGTAATTAAGTATAAGCAATTAATTTTCATATAAATAACTAATGGACAGGTGGGTAGGTAGATGCAAAATGTTTCCATTAAGCTGCAAAGGCAGATATTGAAAGAACAATGATTGATTGGAAGGCCTACAGAGCTAACCCCAAACACGGATCCTATTGTTTGCAAGTTTCTCTTGTTCCGCAGATTAGAGATAACCAATTGGTTATCGGCATCGGACTAATCAACACGAATATTGGAATTTGAATTAATAAAATGGTTTATTGGCTTTATTAACAATCTGAATATACAAGTTACTACCGTTTCTTTTTTTTTAATTAACAAAATTAAAAGTACTTTAGAAGAAGATTTAAAAAAAAAATCCTGACTGACCATTTCGAGCAAAAAATTGTCACTTTTCTTTTGTTTTGAACAGTCTTGTTTTGAGGTTTCTTGAGTTGAGAAATAGAATTATAAACGTCTTTCTTCCCGAGAATACAACAGTTTAATCGATAACAATCGATATGTATAAATGCCATTAGAAGAAATCAGGCTATAACTGTATATATCTCTATTTTTCCATTTTACTCCACTTTGCATCCAATTCTTAAATATTTTTCATTTGTCTATTGTTTATTACAACAAGTAATAAAAAATGGTTATTTATTTCAAATTAAAGGTACTAGAGAGAAGGGTTTTTTGAAAATTCGGCATTATGATCAGTCGAACTATTTCAATGAGAATTGGACCTAGCTCATATTGAAGATCATATTATTTTACATTGGTACACAGAGTTTAATAGGAATCGTTTGAGCCATTTCCTAAAAAATCGAAATAATGTTAAAATCTATTATATTCAATGGTATCGATTCATTTCAGTAGATTTTGTCGAAACATTTGTAGTCACATTCCCGGTATATCGCCCACCTTTCTGTGTAATTTCTGTTTTGAGCTAGGTATTCAAACAGAAACCATTATTCAAAACAAGTTTATTTCGACTTAAAGGACTTGAAATATTTTATTTTCGCCAAAGAAAAAACTTCGATTTGGAGAAGTTGCAAAAAATCGTTCTACGTCGCCATACGCTATATTCCATGTGTAGGTAAGATAAAGTAAAAAAAAAAGTATTTTTATTTTTCCTGAATGCATAATAAAGCTTGTTTGAGAACACTATTTTTTATCTTGCACATTCCGAAATTCCACTTGAAGGTGGAAGTTCATAAGAATATTTATCAATAGTTTTTTTTTTAAAACGAATTTTGTATTTTATTTAATTAGTACTTAACAATCTGATTGAATAATTTAAGGAAAGTTTCAGTCTAACTGTACCTAAAATGTAATTAATTAACTAAAACCAACCATATTTTATATGAACTAACTAACTTAATACATTGAATATCCTTGTGGGTGTTTCATTAATTAAATTACAAAACTTAGTTCATTATGGTGAAACCTATTTAAAATTCCACACTGTAAAATATTAAACTGGAGAAAAAAAAAGCTGCTTCCCTTTAGTTGGAATAGAAGAAAACTTTGGTGCTTTGTAATAAACCTCCCTGCAGGTTCAGTACCTGACTTGATGACCTACAGCCATTAACTGAAATATATATCTTCTAACTCTTCCTATACGATAGCTTTTAATTTGAAATCCTCAAGTCATTTATTACATGAGTGAAGGGATACAAGTAAACATTTGTCAAGTAATATTTATTTTTACTACCTGCGCCTGAACCAAATTTGTGCTTCAGTATGGACAAAATTGTGATATTGTCTAGTAATTAGGTAACAATTGATGATTTTAAAATTATTTCAATACCGAAGCATACAAATTATTCAGACATAGTAAGGTAAATAAAACAAAAGAATGTTATTCTGTAATTATATTTAAACCTCTTGGTTTCCCACTTACTCATATATGCATCTATACATATGTGTGTATGTGTGTTATCTTCAGAGCGTCATTCAGCAAGACCGATAGTAATAAATGATGCTGTATTATTTCTAACGCACGAATCCTAAGTACCCAATAACACCTCACGGTCGATGAAAGTTGAAACAAAAAATTTCTCATTTTATTAACCAGAAGCGCCTGTAATTATTCTTAGAATCTCAAAATGAAACAAATTTGGAGTTTTTGTTTAGTAGATAATTTTTTTAAAAAATCTGTTAGGTATTTGTCCATACGGGGCAAAGTAAGCATAGATAGTATGTATTTAGTTACTGTTCCGTATTTCGTAGTATAATTTCCGGTTATGACAATTAAGAAAAAATAGCGTACAGTAATTATAGTTGTTGGGGATGTTCAATGGATATAGAATTGAATTATATTATTTTTTTAAAAAATATATTTCAACACAAAATGTAAATGGATAACAACAACTTATACTTTATTCGTAAATACTTTATAGATTAGTATAATAACTAATTTTATTCCTTAAAACAACCGGTTGCATAAGTAGAGACCACACCTTTACGTTTCCTTAAAACTAACGGGTTTCTATATCCTTCTGTACCAGTTTCTCTGATACTACAATTTTACTCTTATCGGCTTGATATATATTTTTTTTATTGAGTTCATTTAAATCCAAAATATAAAAAATTGACATTCATTGTAATTAACAAACGAAAATTTACGTAATGAGAGACTATTAATGTAAAAATATTTATGATGTATTTCAGGTCGTACGACTGTTTATAAAAGTAAAAAAATTTTTTGAGCTATAATTTAATAGTAATGTATATTCAATTAAACTAAACTAAGAACACGCAAATTGACCTTGTTACCCAAAAGGAATAAATACTGTTTTTTTTTCTAAACCAGTCTCTCTGAAAAGAACTGAAAAAAGATTTTTTTTTTTCATTAAATCATAAAAATGAAAATATATTAAATGAATACAAACAATAATTCTAAAATGATTAATAATTCATATTTTAATTACTTAAACAATTAGATATAAATAATATAACTAAAACCATTTTAATTGTAACATCACATTTAGTTATAAGAAATATTAACTATGACTAAAAGCCAAAGACGTGAAACGGTTTCTTAAGACAATGGCAGGAAGGAGTAGCAGTGAAGTACTAACGGACCCGGCACTGCTTCCTGAATCAACAATGGCTTGGGGGAGGCGTTACGTCGGCTATAATCGCCGTGTTGTCGTAAATTATACGAGCTATTCTGTCCTACGCTACTCTCATTCATAAAATATGTATACAACTCCATTCATCGCTTCTGAATAAAGGAAAAAATATATAAGACACTCAAAGTAAATCTTAAATCATATTTTTGTTTTGAGGTTTGAAGATTATATTAATTTGGATGTAGATACAATAAAAAGAATAAATAATAGATTAAGTTATTTATTTTTTTCTGTTTTAAATATGAATTAATTGTGTATTTTTATCTGCAATATTTTATTAATTTTTTTTTTTTTAAAGTAGAGGGAATATGGGGGAGCTGGTGCAAAAAGTGAGCAGGGAGTTCCTCGACTTGCCACCAGAGTGCAGGGTTGTTAGTTCAGACGGTGACCGATAGATAGCAGCACCATCGGCAGTAGAGGGAATATGGGCGAGCTGGGACAGTGATTTGAGGAGCCAATCAGAAGCCAGCATTTTGATGACGTCACACATGGC
>NW_027104846.1:166492-166798 GCF_000696795.3 Halyomorpha halys | reverse complement strand
TATAAAAATACTGTAACTAAAGATTTTTTATTTGTTTCTATTTCTATTTGAGTTTGACTTTGTTTCATTTTTTCGAAAGTTTACTTGATGGAAAATTATTTTATTTTGGTTAAAAAAAAAAAATAATAGTAATAAGTAAAATACAGCCTTTGAATAATAAATTACTAAAGAATTTTAATAAACTGTTTTTAAGAACAATATTATTTTTTTAAAGTTTTTCAATGATATGTTTTTTTATGACCTTTTTTTTCATTCTTTCCCAGATTCAATGTGGAATGAATTGAAATATTTGTGTTTGGTATATAG
>NW_027104846.1:162244-165441 GCF_000696795.3 Halyomorpha halys | reverse complement strand
CAATAGAGACAGCGTCTTCAGGAGCAATTAGGCAGAGGCGAGATGGATAAAGGTAATTGCTACTGCATTGGCCACTGTATCCATTAACCTGAGGGTCACTCCAATGGATTCAGTTGCAAACTCAATATACCATCAGCCTAATAGTTAGGGGCTCTCAGGCTCTCAATACGAATGGGCTTTGACATAGCTTCTTAGCGCTGGAAATTACAACTTCTTCTAATTCCATATAAAATGTACGTTTTTATTATTTCAGAACTTCAAAGTGATTGTAATGAGCCGTTATGGATCTTATCTTTTTTAATAATATTTACTATCATCCCAATTAATGGTACATTATTTAAGATACCATAGTAGTGAGAGTATGGGGGAGCTGGTGCACTGATTTGAGCAGCCAATCAGAAGCCAGCATTTTGATGACGTCACACATGGCGGGAGATTTGAATTCAAATATTCGGCTCGACCCACCCTTAACCACCCACGTGGTCTGTCACGTGGTCTATCACGAGATCATTAGGCATCCAATGGGAGGCTAGTATTTGGTCACGTGATCCCTGGCGGGGGATTTACATTTAAATTTAGTTCCACATAACCTTAACCACTCACGTTATCATTAGGCCACGCCCTCTTTTAAGTCACGTGACTGCCACCAGGGGCTGAGTGTCCCCGGCTGCCATTATGTTTTTATGCTGTTTGAGAGGCTTATTGGTTTTGGAAGATGCTGAGTCTGCCCGGCCGCCATTTTGTTTTTGATAGCCACCATTTTATTACGAGGGTCTCGCGTCCTTTTTCTTTTCGTTCACCGCCAATAGCAGGGGCTGAGTCTACCCAGCCACCATTTTGTTTCTTTGATTGCCGCCATTTTATTACGAGGGTCTCGCGTCCTTTTTCTTTTCGTTCACCGCCATATTGGCAGGGGCTTGGTCTACCCGGCCGCCATTTTGGTTTTGATAGCCACCATTTTATTATGAGGGTCTCGCGTCCTTTTTCTTTTCGTTCACCGCCATATTGGCAGGGACTACAATGACCATAGAAACACATGATTTTCGAGTAATTCATTTCTATAAGTTTAAACTGGGAACCCAAGGTGCAAGAAAAATGATCACGACGTTCAGGGAAGAGTGTTGTAACAAACTGAACAATCGCCGATGGTTTTAAAGATTTTTGCTGATGACACAGATTTGGATAACCAATCTATAGGAAGACCTCCATCAGGAATTGACATGAACTTAGGCTTATTGTGGAAAAATACTTAGCAAACAGTAAAAGGACATGCAGCACAGTAATATAGTGTAAAAGTGTATGGACACTTAAAAACCATTTGCAAATTAAAAATGGATGATCTCTTACCTCATGAACTTAATGAGTGGTAGAGCTGAAGCGTTATGTATATATAGTTGACCGTAAAAATTGATATATAAGACGATGGTCAGGGTTGCGGTCAAAGGAGAAACAAAAATAGTTTGTAACTATTCATTTTCCGACGTTTCGCCCAACTTTGCAGGGCTGCATCAGGGCTAAAACGATACAAAATGATACAATGAAAAGAATAAAAGAGTTATAGTTTTGCTGCTTGACTATTTTACTGCTTATTAGGAAAAAAAAAACGAGCCTTTTCTCGAAAACATAATCTCGTATGATAAAAAGTAGATTGTATATGATAACAGGCATTGGTCAGGTCAGTGGTTAAATATAGACGGATCACCAATATGGATTACGAACGTCCCACTCTACTATCCAGCAATGATATCGTGTGGTGGACGTAGTATCGTCGAGTCTTTTTCGATGTAGAACAGGCTTTTGGTCGAATCTGGCTCCCGGGACTGCTTTACAAACTCCGTCAATTCCGACCTCCTACATACTTTCTCATTATTCGTTCCTTTTGCGTTGATAGATTATTCCAAGTAAACCAAAATGGTTCCAATTCCCTCTATTCTCAGTCCGCTGGAGTTCCTCAAGGTAGTATCCTCGGTCCTATCATCTACACCGTCTATACAGCTGACATTCCATCCAATTCTAACCCTATCCTCACCACGTATGACGATGACACATGTGTGCTCGCAGTTAATAATAACCCATTAATTGTATCCAAAACTCTCCAATCCCATATCACAGCCCTCGAAGAATGGTGTCGTAATTAAGGGATTAAGATAAATTCCAACAAATCCCTTTTACCCATCGTCATAAACCTACCGACTGCCCTACAGTTTCATTTAATAATGTTATCCATACCCCTGTCGAACAGATCCGCTACCTTGGACCAATGATTAACCTGGAATCCTCATACAAGCTGCACGTCGATTTCGACTATTACAGCACTTACTAGACAAAAAATCTAAACTTCCAACACATTACAAAAGACTGATCTACATGACTGTAATAAGGCCAATCTGGACATACGGAGTTGAGCTTCGGGGCTCCACCAAACCTTCGAATTCCTCTCGTATTCAATCCTTACAATCCTAAATCCTTCGTAAAGTCCTCAATGCTCCTTACTTTGTCAAAAATAAAATCATACATAAAGATCTTAATGTTCCCTATGTAACCGATCTAACCCGAACCAGATATCAGTCCTTCCATTATAAACTCCCTAATCACTCAAACCCCCTAGTTTCTAACCTTGCCTCCTCTTCCATTCCGGACAATCCTCTGAATCGCCTGAAAAGAAGATGGCCATGAGATCAGCTAATGTAAAATGTCATTAGAGTGCTACCACTGGGTAGTTGCTCTACACGTCTTTATCACTCCATTTTAACTAAGATCAAATGGCAGACTCATCTATCTTGACAAGTAATTATACATAGTTTTCATTAATGTAATCAAAAATTGGGATAACTGCATTTTTTCTTCTCTTGGGCTCTTGTACTATTAGGTAAGAATGTAGCAGTAGAGCGTGATTCTGTCCTAATCACCTCCATGCACAATCGTTGGTCCATCAATTCAACCGACCTTCATCGGTTGTAGTGTTACAGATTTAATTTATTTTTTTATTTTGTCAATTGATACATTAATATAATGTCTTTTGTGTGACGTAGTTAAGTTGAGAAATTCATTTATTCAAGGGTTTCTTCTCATTGTATTCATCAGAAGTGTTTACTTTTAAACCGGATTTAACTAATTCAATTCCAAACAAAATTAAATTACCTTATTACGCATTCAACTTTAAAATCCGGCTAATGTAGGGCACCGCCTCAGTGCTA
>NW_027104846.1:160566-161749 GCF_000696795.3 Halyomorpha halys | reverse complement strand
AAAAAACTCTCTTAAAATATATACAAACAAAAGAATAGACAAGTGAACATAATCAGACTATCTGTATGAAAAATAAATAAATAAAATAGCATAATAGTAAAATAATATCTGGTAGGACTTACCTCTACAGAACCAATCGGCAGAATTTTTACGGACACTTCTTGGCAACGGACAAATCTGTTCGAATGAGGTTTAATACAATATAGTCAGTGTTGTGAGGTCTTTTAAATTCTCCTGTTAATTCATCCTATATTCGGTCCGAATATTTTACCTAATACTTTATTTTCGAAAACCTTAAGGTGCTGTTCATCCCTTAATGTAAGATGCCACGTCTCGCATTCATAATGGACAGTGGGAAGTTTGGTAAATTAACTAAATTGTAATGAAAATTACATATTATATTAATTCAAATTATAACTTTAATAACTAACAGCTCTTTTCTAAACGTAGATTTCCGGTCCGTTGCTAAGCTACGCCGGCCAAACTAGCTCTCATTATGGAAACATGGATGACTCTAATAAGAGTCCGTTTGTTTTGGCATCATATCCTAATCATACTTTAGGGTTCAAAATATTTATCAGATTTATTATAGAATACTAATTAATAAACCCATATTAATGCTAAGAATAACTTTAAATAACATAAAAAAATATCTTAATAATACTTCGGTTTGGTTTTATTGTTTATATGATGAATAGAATATTGTGAAATAATGTAAAAAATATTCAAAAGTCATTAAAACGTGAATGGAGGAAGTACAAGCAGTTTTTAAGTATATGAATGTGGTCCGTTACAGTCAGAATGGTCGATGTGAACTGTTTCGTTTGAAACGTAGAGTGGTGAGTTCGTTGCCAGTCTTAAAAATTTCAATTGTAAATTTCGTATTTTTTAAATCTGTTTCATTTAAGTAGATCCAAAGATTTAGCAGGAATAAGTCCATAAGGGTTTTAGTAAGTAATTGTGCACATTAAATTTCTGCCAGAGGGATAATTCAGAATGTCTGTGTAGTATAAAATATAATTGTCTAAGTCAGAAATTTAGCGTTTTACCTTTTGCTTTGACGTAGAGGCCCCATGTCAACGTTATGTCATAGGTAAGTCCTAAATACTTTACAGTGTTTGTGGTATAGGGTGCTTGTAAATATAAACTGAAGGGTATGTTTTGTGTCGTAGAGTAAATGGCC
>NW_027104846.1:154996-155495 GCF_000696795.3 Halyomorpha halys | reverse complement strand
TAAAATGTAATATACAGTATCATAATAATAAAATACAGTAATCTCAACTTAGATACTCCAAACTGGCGTAAAAAAAAAATGTTTTCAACTAAAAGTGCACACGTGTAAAGGACTGTTCTAACTTCCCGATCTTCAGGCAAGTTACTTTAATCACCGTGGAAATAGAAAGTGTAAATTTTTGCGTAGTTTTGATTTAGAGTAATCTAATTCTTCTGAATGTGTTCATAATGTATTTCGTAAGAATAGATACATATTATATCTTTTGTATAAATCATTTGATTCTGTAAAATTAATTTAATATTAATCTCCCTAATAAAAATCCCTATGGTTCCTATTTATCCCTCTATTCTTAGTGCGCAGATTTTGCTCATCGTAGAATCCTCGGTCCCAACCTCTACACCGTCTATACTAGGGTTTATACAAAAACCGACATTTTAGAAAACCGGTTTTCGAATAGTAATTTTTATAAAAACTTTTTTTGCTCGAATATTCTGTAATT
>NW_027104846.1:149238-153596 GCF_000696795.3 Halyomorpha halys | reverse complement strand
AGCCTTGCTTCCTCTTCCAATCCTGGCAATCCTCCAAGGCGCCTGAAAAGAAGATGCCCTCGTGACCTTATATTGTAAACTGTTTTTGAGTTCTACTACAGGGTAGTTTCTCTACATCCTGTATCATATCATTATGTCATTATGATCAAATTTACTGGTTGTATTTTTTTATACAGTTGTAAATAACAACAATCATATAACAAATAACAACATCTGAACAAACGGTCTAAGTTACCAATTCATTACAAAAGACTGATCTACATAACTGTAATAAGGCCTATCTGGACATGGCTTTGGGGCTCCACCAAACTTTCCTTCCTAAAATCCTCAATGCTCCTTACTTTGTCACAAATAAAACCATACATAAAGACCTTAGTATTCCATATGTAACCGAACTAGCCGGGACCAGTTATCATTCCTTCCATTATGAACTCCCTAACCATCCAAATTCACTCGTTTCTAACCTTGTTTCCTCTTCTAATTTCTGACAATTCTGAGGTGCATGAAAAGAAGACGGCCACGAGACCCAACGTCATTATAGTGCTACGAATGGGTAGTTTCTCTACCTGCATGTATTTTTCCAGTATAACTGATATAAAATTTACTGAATATATTATAATTTACAGTTGTAATAACAATATTAAAAAAAAAATAATTCTGGAAATATGTGTAATACAAATTTTGTTGGTAAACTTATTTATTAATTTTTTTTATCTCATTTAAAATAACTCCATTCAAAGATTTTTTTTAATTTAAACTTTTTTTACTTTTATACTTTTTACAAATTAAATCATCTAATGCTAAGTGATGACTGAGAATGTAAAAGAAAAAAAAAGTTTTGCCACCCAGAATACGACTTGTGACCAGCGTGTTAGATGATACTTGCGTTTTCCCAATTTGAGGCGCTTTTTAAATATTACTCGGTTAAACTATCTTAATGTCTCTTCTTCCCGTTTTTAGCAAATATTTCAAAACTGAAGGGGCCTTAGTGGGGTGGGCCCGGTCCAAAAAAGATGTCCTTTTTTTGTGTTATGATCTCCTCTTGTGAGATTGTGACATGTTAATCGACCAACCTGCTCGATTGCCTATTTGAAAAGTCAGATAAGTAAGGCTACCATGAAGGGCGGGAGTGGAGGATTTTACGCCATTTTTCAATTTATGTCGCTTTTTAAATATTGATCGATTAAACTATCGATTAATCTATCGAAAGTATTGCCTAATGGAACTTATAGGATTGCATTATAGGTCAGGGGATCTATATAGGACCTACCATAGTACCTGACGAAAGATTAATGAAAAGAGAGAGAGTGTGATAGAGTGATCATTTTTCTCAATACTCTCTGTTATCCGAACAGTCCATGTGGCAATTAGTTCGGATTACCGAGATTATACTCAATTGGAAACAAAACAAAGATGAGCAGAGCGAGATTTTATTTTGTAAATTATTACTTCTTCGCATTCCTCTCTTATCCAATCCGAAATCCTTCGTAAAATCCTCAATGCACCGACTTGGTCACAAATAAAATTATACATAAAGACTAAATGTTCCCTATGTAACCGATCCAGCCCGAACCAGATATCACTTTTTCCATTATAAACTCTCTAGCCACTCAAACCCCCTTGTTTTTAATCTTGCATCCTCTTCCATTCCTGACAATCCTCCGAGGCGCTTGAAAAGAAGATGGCCACGAGACCAGCTAATGTAAAATGTCATTAGAGTGCCACTCCAATTTAACTCAGATCAGATTTACTAAATGTATTATAATGTACAGTTGTAAATAGCAATAAATAAATATTTAAAAAAATATATTACTTATGGGTCATTATTGATTTTCATATTTCGAATTCGCAAAAGTCTGTTTTCATACAAAATGTTTAGGCTGTACCTTCGACCACACCCTGAACGGAGTAAGGGCCCGGATTCATGAATGCTTCTATTATTATGAATTAAATAACAATTACTACACGGGGACCTTTGCTAAAATTTAATTAATGTATATTGGAGAGATTTCAAACAAATTAAGAACTAACTGACCCAACACAGCATAAAATATAAACATGAATTTGATTTTAAAAATCTATAAATTTTAGAAACAGTAAGTCACAATAGAAATAGAAAAATAACAGTAGCAGTATATATTTCACAAAAAAACATAGATAATTCTTAATTTTAAAACAGATAACAAAACTTTATATACACACTACATAGATAATAAATAATAAATAAATAAATTAGTAATTTAAGGTTGTATAATAGTAATAGAGATTAGAATAATTTAATACTTTATTGTAATATTATTAAAAAAATTATAAACATATTGTTATTAAATTAGTCATCTTATAAGGAACAGAGGTAGGAGAATGTTGGCTTAGTTTTAATTGGTTATCAATGAAAAAGATAACATATTTCAGAAAGGTAGTTGTTAACGCCATATATATATGTATATTATTAAAAAAATTTGTTTATAATTTTTATTAAATTAGTCATCTTATAAGGAACAGAGGTAGGAGAATGTTGGCTTAGTTTTAATTGGTTATCAATGATAAAGATAACATATTTCAGAAAGGTAGTTGTTAACGCCATATATATATCTATATATGTATAATAATTAAAATGTAAATCTTCTTTTTTTTTTAAATCAGCTGTTAATAAATTTAATTACATGACAAGTATGTTTTTGTTTAAAATGAAGAATTGTGCGTGTGTGTGGTCGTGAAATTCCAGCCAATGGAATTATTTGCAACAACAATACAACAAGTTGCGGGCTAAGTCCACTCGCCCCTGTACACTGGCCCCAGTCGAGTAGCCAACTTACAGTCGCCCAGTCGCTGTACTTGTCACCAGACCTTTCTGGATGAGATCTTCGGAGCGGTTTGCTGTGTGGGCCCACCTACGTTAAGAACAGAACTTCGTCTCCGACCTTTTCGGTACGAACTAGGACCCTGACCCATCGGAGTTCATCAGTTTTGTAATTAGCAATTTTTTTTTTATTGTAATTTGTTTTCAGAGGGAGTATTTTTTTTTATTAGTTTGTTAATTGAGCTCTATATTATTTAGAAGGTTTTTATTTGTTTTCAATATAATTTATGTATTTAATTTAATTTAATTTACAAATAAATGATTTATCCGAGCCAGCGTTTATTTATTTTTTTTTAGTTAAGCTTTCCAACAAGGAGACTATGTCGAATTGAGGTGGCTTAACAGTAGTTTATATCTTATTATTTAGAATATGTCTGTTTTTTAAATAATTAAAGAAATTTAAGATTAGTGACAATAATATGTTGTTATTAGCAATACAAAACTAATAAAGAGAAAACAAAATGTGATAGATAGATGTTTAATCAGGTAATTGTTAAAAAAAAATTAATAAGAAATTGCGATAAATTGTAATTTTTGTATGCATGATATTTGAGAATTTGTTTTAGGTAGTAGAAGGTAAGTAAACCCTGAGGTCATCACGCCCATGTTTCGCGCTTTAAATTCTAGTTCAAGATTCGATAATCTTTAAATAATTACGAAAAAACATTAAATAATTACTTATTTTAGAATTGGTTAGTTCGTATAACAAACTTTCGGGTTTAAATCTTATTCCTTTTTAAGAAAACCAAAACTATTTCCACGTTCTTCTGTTCATCATTCAAAGCATCCAATACACTTGGTCCCACTCCCAATCTATTTAAGTTCATGGAATAGAAATGGCATTCTTCAAATATGTGACTAATCGTAAGTACACTGCAGTATTGACATTTTGACGGTGCCTGCTTACTGATCAGATATCTATGAGTTAAATTCGTATGACCTATTCTTAATCAGGCAATAGCTACCTCCTCCCTGCGATAGGGGCGGTTTGATGTGGTCCAGGGTTTAATGGTTGTATTAATAGTTTTTAATTTTCTAGGCGGGCTTTCCAAGCTGATATTTCATTTTTCATCCGAAGACTTATTTCTTGAGGTGTCAGAATGGCCGAGCCCTAACCTGGAAGGACAAGTGCTTGTTTTGCTGCAACGTCTGCCAGTTTATTTCCAGCGATCCCCACGTGACCCGGTACCCATATAAAGTTTTATCGTATTTTATCGTTTATTAATGATATAAAATAAATAGTTAAAACAAGGAAGAGTGTTTTTCATTCATAAGTTCTAATTAGATTTGAAACTCTTCCAGTAGAAGATATAACTTTAAATTTTGTAGATCCTGGAAGAATGTTGTCGAAATTATCAAGAATAAAAATAAATCCCAACAAATCACATTTACTCTTCGACGTAAACCTGCTGACTCCCCTACAGTATACTTTAATAATGTGGCTCTTACCCCTGTAGAACAGATTCGTTATCTTGGACTACACCTTGACAAACGACTA
>NW_027104846.1:146799-147369 GCF_000696795.3 Halyomorpha halys | reverse complement strand
GCTATGAATTGCCTTTGGAAATCACCACCACCTGCCCGATCAGTCTGTTCATCGGGGGCTATCCTTCGCCTGTATCTAACAAGCCTTTCAGCATACTTCGAGGTTTTCGAAAAGGATTTTTTTCAAACATGATTTTGAAACCATCGTTTTGTTGTATTCTAAAATACGGACAGAGCTTTCCATTGGACGTGATTTGTTTTTCGAGCTACTGGAGTTCGACTTCTGATCTCCCCGTTCAGATTCATACCTAACATCAGGTTCTCCCGTCTCTTCTACCTTCTCGAACCTGAGGTGCTCCAGATCTTGAGACCCCCTGGCCAGACGGGAGCTGCCCTCGAAGAGGTTGGGCCCAATAGAGTGCTACAGAAGCGGGCCTGCGCCCTACCAACATCGGCTCGTCAGTCCGCTACCAACTCGCGTGACCTCCGCGTCGCATTCCTCCGCCCGCTGCGACGTCTGTTATGTGAGTGAGCTTAACCGTCAGTGGAATATGTCAATATGTCGGCCGCATTGTGGATCATAATTTCTGTCCTCTTTTCGGCTGGATTCCTTCCCGGTAAGTCCTTTTTT
>NW_027104846.1:142723-143115 GCF_000696795.3 Halyomorpha halys | reverse complement strand
TTTTTTTTTTACTTTATTATTTATTTTTAAAATTTTAAATGACAAAATTTCAATCAAAGGAAATTGAAAAAATATATGGATATGTGCATGAGTATGGGATAATAGTCCCGAAATGTTATAGTTGAAAATTATAGAATAGATATATTAATTTTGAAAACTTGTTTACGTTAACAATTTATAAAAATTAATATAATCAAACTTCCTAAAAAGAAAATCCTTTTTTTTTATTTCCTTTCCTTTTCTATAGTGTTTCGATAGTTTAACAGTATTAAAGTAGCCTTTTCACGCAAGAAATTGCAAACACAAAAAATAATATTAAAAACTGTGGAATTATAAAACGTTAAAAATTAAATAATATAACAGAAATAAAATAAACTAATAATATAATAAAT
>NW_027104846.1:137188-142247 GCF_000696795.3 Halyomorpha halys | reverse complement strand
AATTGTGTAGCCTTTAAGTATATTTTTTATTTTTAATAAATACTCAGTACTTCTTTATTACTTCTCTTCTCCACATTTTTCCTTTATTTTATACCAATTCTTATCCATTTGCTATCTGATATTAATATATTATTCCTTTATTCCAGTTCGTGAATTCCTTTATTATCTTTGTTAATTTTTCTCCTTAATCTGAGCTTAGTTTGAAAATTGTGAACCAATCCTCTGAGAATAACTTCGTATCGATTATATTGTATAAATTTATGGAATATTTATTATATTTTAACCATTATAAAAATTGAAATAGGATTTATTGCACATATATTATTAAATATTTGAATCTATAGACTTTAATTCATTAACAATCCTTAGTATAAAATAACCATATAACATACGTTAATGCATAGGAGCCCTGTTCAGTTCTGGTTAGTTAGTTCTATCACAGCAATGTAAAACAAACTAAATCAGACAATTGGTATAACTATGCAAAAAATGAGGTTGTGAAACTTCACCTAAATATATAGTTGCTTATATACTATTGCCTGATACTAAAAAAAAAAATATATGTATATATATATAAAATAGAACTCATTAGAAACTAAGTATTATTTTGGGTTCGGAAATGGAGGAAGAATAGTACCGTCATAATAATGTATTTTATGTGGTCATTTTCTACATACGATTGATGAACTCTTAAAATTTGAGGTTAACATGGATAAAAAAAAAGCAAATTTTTTAAAACATACAAAATACAAAGGAATATCTATGAAGAATAGTGTATAGTGAAACTGAGAATATTTTTTCATCTGTTGTTAAATTTTATTTTTGTACATACAAACGACATTACGGTGGGCAGGATTGCCCTGAAGAAATGGAATTAACGTCCATCGAAACAAATCCCGGCTATATAGCAATCGCCTGAAGCTCAATATTCAATATATTTTATAATACATTTTTTTAGTTTTCTATATAATATATCTTTTAATTGTTTGAGAATGATGAACTATAATAACAATTCAAATTTTTTTAAAAATATTCTCAACATATTTTAATACCTCTTGAAATTTTCGGTCCCATTATCAAGGAGACAACCTAAAATTTTGATGTTATTAACTTAAAATTTCTTCTACCATTCATTATAATAGATTTCTCATATTAAATAAAATATTTTATTACTATAAGTATTGTATTATATCCCATTATATCAGCAGAGATAAGGTCGTAACTAGGAGCTTTCTTTTTTTAGCATTTTCATGATCGGCTTTATTATTTCAGAAGCATTTAGGTGGAAGAGATATTGGAAGAGGGGAGTGAAAAACTTTCAGCACATTAGTATCATGTAGTTATATCTGTTAGATGTGTGTGGGATTCAATGGCAGTGGAAAAATGATCGGTGATGATGGTTCAAAAAAACCCAGGAACCATATTTTCTCAATGGCATCAGTCCCATGTATCTCATGGTGTTGTTATAAGACAATTATTAAATTGTAATACTATAATTTTATATTATAAAATTATATATATATAAAAAAAAGAGTATAATAAATCACGGCATAGATACTATATTTCGATTTATCGTTATTTGAATTCGATGTGTTAATTCGATAGCTCTGTTTTCTTTATAACTCTTTTTTTTTCTTCTGTTATTAATAACAGAGTGTGACTCTTCGAAATTTAAATATTTCATTTATAATCTTGAAAACTTTATTTATCAACACATTAATGATTTGAATAACAAGGAGAGGGCTCCAAATAAAACGGCACTAGTACAGTATGCAACCAAAAACCAGCATATTTTTGATTTTGAAAATACAATGATTTTACTTAAAGAAAATAATACATTCAATAGGAAAATACTTGAATCCATTTACATATCTGAAAATATTAATTATACAGTAAATTTCAAAACAGATACAAGAAATTTGAACCAACACTATGTAGAGATATTGAGTAAACTTAATTTATGAAAAATATAGGATAAATTGAATGTGGATAATTATAATTAGTCTTGATAGGAATTTTACTAATGAAATAAAGAGGAAAATTAACAAAAGTGTAATTATAATAAATAATTTTAATGCTTTGAACTGAGTGGAGGAAGGTTACAAGCATTGTTGTGATAAAGTTTTAACAAATAGTGACTGTAATAAATGATTTTAATTTTGGTTTTAATGTGAATATTGATTAATTAGGTAATTAAGCATAATGTAGAATATACTTATTAACAAAAATATTATTAAGGTAAAATAAATTATAAATAATAATGTTAAGTATTTTGAAATGTTAGAGGATCATACATGTAATAAAAGCTGTTTTGTAGTAGATTGTCCCTGAGGATGGCCGGATTGGCCGAAACGTCGGACTTATAAGAAAAATAAAATGTATTGAGACTAAAATGGATACAAATTAAATTATTTATTTAAATATTTCTTAAATTTATTACTGTGCAGGCTAATTGCCTTAGTCGACAATTTTCAAAACGAAAAATATTTATCAAGTTAATGTCATAACATATTGAAGGTAGGTTTTGTAGATAAGTAATGTTTTTCAGTTTAATTTTGTAAAGAAAAAAAAGTGTTATAAAATTAATATTAATGCATTAAAATTATATATATTTTTTAAGTAGATTGCTATATTATAAAATTTTAAGAGAAAGCACTAGAAAACCTAATAGAACATCATGTAAAGTAGAGTAAATTTACTAAAATATGCGCCTTAGTAGAGCTGTTTACTTTAAATAGTTCTAGAGACACAGTTTTCTTAAAAGAAACATATACTGAAAAATTAGTTGTTAGTGAATTTATTGTGGGAAATATATATCTAAGGAACCATAAGACGTACAGATAGTACAAGAGCCGGGAAGAAAAAAAGGCAGTTATCTCACCCCAATTTTTGATTACTTTAATGAACACTATGTATAATTACTAGTCAAAATTGATGAGTATGCCAAGTATAGATAGGGGAATACAAAATGGCTGCTGTTTCAAAATATTTCAGTCGGAGCTCTATATCTTTAAAACTACCAACATGACAAGCGAACTTAAGAGAACATTATTTAAAGTAGAGTAAATTTGCTAAAATATGAGCCCTAATATTTATGTTCAACAGTCCGCAAGATATAACTTTTTAAATTGCAACATTTCATAACGAATGCACTGAAAAATCAGTAGTTGATGAATTTATTTTGAAAAATTTTAATCTATAAAACCTAAATCTAAAACTACTACTCCTACGAATAAGATAAACGTCATAGACTACCTTATAGTAAATTTTAGTAGCTTTAATTTGATTGCTAGCAGACATCTATACGTCTTACGGTTCCCCGAGATATATTTTTTCATAAATCAAAATTATTGTCCGAACAACTAAAAAACTACATTTTGTGAATTTTATTTGTCGAATATCGTGAAAATTACTACTTCTTTTGAGATAAACGTCATAAACTACTTCATAGTCCATAATACTAGCTTTAATTTAAATACTAATAGATATCTTTACATCGTATATTTTTTGAGAAATAGATTTCTCATAATAAATTTACTAACTAATGATTTTTCAGTGCATTCTTCATGAAATGCATTTAGGTTTTTTAGTGTTGTTAGTAGTTTTAACGATATAGAGCTCCGAAAGATAAATTTAATTTTTTAAAGTTTTTGAAGTAGCCGCCATTTTTATTGCCTCAAACTATCCTTGGCAGAAACATCAATTTGTAGTATCAATTGGCTATTAATTAGACAGAGATTACATTAAAGTAATCAGACCGATCAATTTTGACTATTAACTTTACATATTTTTGTTTAAAGTAATAAAAAATTGGGGTGTAATAACTGAATTTTTTCCTCCAGATTCATGTACTATATAGTATAGGTACTAATATGAGTACCCTATAAGCAGATGGTTTATGATAGTGAATATCATAAAAACCACTACCACTACTAAGATACGTGTCATAAAATAATGTATAATAAGTTTAATTACCTTTATTTTGAGTGCTAGTAGATATATGTACGTTTTATGGTTTCTGAGATGTAATTTTGCAAATATCTCGGGAACTTGTTTTTGTTGTTGTCTGGGGCTTTAAGGCGTAAAACCCTGAGGTCATCAACGCCTATGTTTCGTGCTTAATAATTCTATTTCACTTTATTTTTCTCTTTAAATAATTACGTAAAAAAATTTAAATAATTACTTCTTTTGGAATTTTTTTAGTGCGTATAACAGATTTTCTGGTTTAAATCTTATTTAAAAGGCCATTCCTTTTTAAGAAAACTAAGACCATTTCCACGTTCTTCTGTTCTTCAGAGCATCCGATACACTCGGTCCTACTCCCAATCTACTCAAGTTCGCGGAATAGAAATAACATTCCTCAAATATGTGACTGATGGTAAGTACACTGTTGCAGTATTGATATTTTGGCGGTGGCTGCTTACTGATCTGATATGTATGAGTTAAATTCGTATGACCTATTCTCAATCTGGCAATAGCTACCTCCTCCCTGCGATTGGAACGGTTTGATGTGGTCCATGGTTTAGTGGTTTTTAATTTGCTTGGCGGCAATAACCATGGCTTGCCAATTAGATGATATTTATCGGGAACTGTTGAACGTGAATTGCTCAATTAGGGCTCAGATTTTAGAAAATTTACTCAACTTTAAACGATGTTCTATTTTTATAAATAGTTTTAAAGATCCGAATGAAAAATTAAGTTTAGATATATCATAAAAAATAAGAAGATAAAGTCATAAATTACTGTATAGTACAATAGTGCGTAATAGACATATTTACTTTGAATAGATTTTGAGATATAGATTTCTCACAATAAATTTAAAAAGTTTCAGTGCATTCTTTAGGAAATGTTGCAATTTAAAAAGCTATATCTTGCGAAATATTTGACGTAAATATGTCTATTAGCACTCAAATTAAAACTAATTCAATGTACTATACAGTAATTTTTTTATTTACAACTGTATAAAAAGATACAACAAGTAAATTTGATCATAATGACATAATGATATGATACAGGATGTAGAGAAACTACCCAGTAGTAGAACTCTAAAAACAGTTTA
>NW_027104846.1:135969-137138 GCF_000696795.3 Halyomorpha halys | reverse complement strand
TCTCAAATATGTGACTGATCGTAAGTACACTGTTGCAGTATTGACATTTTGGCGGTGGCTGCTTACTGATCAGATATCTATGAGTTAAATTCGTACGACTTATTCTTAATCTGGCAATAGCGATTGGAAAGGTTTGATGTGGTCCATGGTTTAATGGTTTTTTTTAATAGATTTTAATTTGCTTGGCGGACTTTCATTCCACATGGCTTGCCAACTAGATGATATTTATCGGGAACTGTTGAACGTAAATTGCTCAATTAGGTCTCGGATTTTAGAAAATTTACTCTACTTTAAACGATGTTCTATTTTTATAAATAGTTTTAAAGATCCGAATGAAAAATATATCTAAATATAGATATATCATAAAAAATAAGAAGATAAAGTCATAAATTACTGTATAGTACAATAGTGTGTAATAGACATATTTAGGTTGAGTAGTTTTTGAGATATAGATTTCTCACAATAAATTTAAAAAGTTTCAGTGCATTCTTTAGGAAATGTTGCAATTTAAATAGCTATATCTTGCGAAATATTTTATGTAAATATGTCTATTAGCACTCAAATTAAAACTAATTCAATGTACTATACAGTAATTTTTTTATTTACAACTGTATAAAAAAAAATACAACAAGTAAATTTGATCATAATGACATAATGATATGATACAGGATGTAGAGAAACTAACCAGTAGTAGAACTCTAAAAACAGTTTACAATATAAGGTCACGAGGCCATCTTCTTTTCAGGCGCCTCCGAGGATTGCCAGGAATGGAAGAGGAAGCAAGGTTAGAAACTAGTGGGTTTGGGTGGTTAGGGAGTTTATAATGGAAGGAATAATATCAGTAATTTTTCATTCGGATTTTCAAAGCTACCTATAAAACTAGAAAATCTAAGAGAACACCATTTAAAGTAGAGTAAATTTGCTAGTAAATTGGGCTCATAGTTTAGCAAATTCACTTTACTTTAAATAATGTTCTCTTTTAAATTGCAACATTTAACATAATTAATGCACTGAAAACTGAGAAATCTGTATCTCAAAAACTATTCAACGTAAATATGTCTATTAGCACTCAAATAAAAACTAATTCAATGTACTATACAGAAATTTATGACGTTTATCTTCATAGTTTTTATGATATATCTAAAATTAATTTTTTATTTGGATGTTTA
>NW_027104846.1:134148-135789 GCF_000696795.3 Halyomorpha halys | reverse complement strand
TATAATTACTAGTCAAAATTGATGAGTTTGAATA
Organism: Halyomorpha halys; assembly: GCF_000696795.3. Lineage (NCBI taxonomy): Eukaryota > Metazoa > Arthropoda > Insecta > Hemiptera > Pentatomidae > Halyomorpha > Halyomorpha halys. The sequence continues at coordinate 135,755 of NW_027104846.1, read as the reverse complement.
TGTTGTTTAAATTAAGAATTATATTGTTCATAGTAGATGAAAAATACATTACCGTATGTTGCTTTATTGTCCAAGTTTCCACTATGATGGCAGGTCATATGATAGCAGCGAGGCGGAGCTATGAATAGGGGGGCAGCTATGTTCTTCGACAAGATGGAAAAAAAAGAAAAGTTGTTTGTTCCTATTTTGAAACCTTTATTGACCGCCATAACCCGGTCTATTTTCCTCCTAACTAGAAATTATTACATTTTGTGAATTTATTTTGAAAAATTTAGAAAAACTACTTCTTTTAAGAAGATAATCGTCCTAAACTACTGTATAGTTCTATATAACTAGTTTTAATTTCAGAACTAATAAACATATTTACCTTGAATAGTTGAATATACTATACAATACTTGATGTTTATCTCCCTAGTAGAAGTTTTCATGATAATTCACAAAATAAATTCACACGGTGTTGATTTCTAGTTGTTCGGATAAATGTTTTGATTTTTGAAAACATATATCTCAGGATATACGTCCATAAGTCTGCCAGCACTCAAGGTAATTTAACTTACTATGTAGTATATGTGTTTATGACACGTATCTTTTTTTTTTCGGTAGAAGTTTTGACCGAAACACTATAAATCAATTTATTTTAGCAAATATCATGAAAATAGAAACTCCTGTGAATATAAGTGTCATGTACTACTTTATAGTACACTAAACTTTATCTTAGCGCTAGAAAACATCTGTGCGTGGAATAGTTTTTTTTTTTTCGGCCAAGACTTCCCATTGGAGTCCTATACTGCCTAACCATGGTTGGGGGTCAAAGTTCTTCATTTTGTGGTACCGCCACTCACTGAAAAAAGTCAACGTCCCGGGCCGGATTCGAAGCGGCACCGCCAATAGGCATCATATTGGTAAGACTGTGTCTTAACCACTGAGCTATGGGCGGGCCTAATAGTTTTTGAGATATAGATTTCTCAAATTACATTCAATACTGATGTTTCAGTGCATTCTTTACGAAATGATGCAATTTAAAAAACTATTTCTCGTAACCTATCTGGGCTCATATTTTAGAAAATTTATTCTACTTTAAATGATATTCTCTTATAGTAAAAGAGCCGGGAAGAAAAAACTATGTATAATTACTAGTCAAAATTGATGAGTCGGCCAAGTATAGGTAGGGGGAATAGAAAATAGCGGCTGTTTCAAAACCTTAAAAAAAACAAATTTTTCATTCGGAGATCATAAAAACTACCAACAACACTAGAAAACCTAAGAGAACATTTTTTAAAGAACAGTAAATTTGCTGAAATATTAGCCCTAAAAATAATACTAGCTATTTACGTCCGATAGTTCTCGAGATATAGCTTTTTAAAAAGCAAAATTTCTTAAAAATCTACTTGAAGATTAGTAGTTAGTTAATTTATTTTGAGAAATCTATATCTCAAGAACTATGTGACGTAAAAATGTCTATTAGCACTCAAATTAAAGCTAGTTTAATGTAATATAAAGAAGTTTATGACCTTTACCTTCGTAGGAGTAGCAGTTTTCATGATATTTGCTAAAATAAATTGATTTATAGTTGTTCGGACAATAAATTGGATTTATGAAAAAACTTC
>NW_027104846.1:133290-134098 GCF_000696795.3 Halyomorpha halys | reverse complement strand
TTTTTTTTTTTTTATGTTTTGTCCGAAACACTATAAATCAATTTATTTTAGCAAATATCATGAAAATTAAAACTCTTGTGAATATAAGTGTCATATACTACTTTATAGTACGCTAAACTTTAATTTTAGCGCTGGCAAACATCTGTGCGTGGAATGGTTTTTGTGATATAGATTTCTCAAAATAAATTCACTAATGATTTTTCAGTGCATTCTTTACGAAATGTTGCAATTTAAAAAACTATATCTCGTAACCTATCTGGGCTCTTATTTTAGAAAATTTATTCTACTTTAAATAATATTCTCTTATAGTACAAGAGCCGGGAAGAAAAAACTATGTATAATTACTAGTCAAAATTGATGAATCGGCCAAGTACAGGTAGAGGGATTAAAAAATGGCGGCTGTTTCTAAAACCTTAAAAAAAAACGAATTTTTCATTCGGAGCTCTATATCCTAAAAACTACCAACAACACTAGAAAACCTAAGAGAACATTATTTAAAGAACAGTAAATTTTCTGAAATATTAATCCTAAAAGAGATATTTACGTCCAATAGTTCTCGAGATATAGCTTTTTAAAAAGCAAACTTTCTAAAAATCTACTGCAAGATTAGTAGTTAGATAATTTATTTTGAGAAATCTATATTTCAGAAACTATGTAACGTACATATGTCTATTAGCACTCAAATTAAAGCTAGTTTAATGAAATATAATGATGTTTATGACCATTACCTTCGTAGGAATAGTAGTTTTCATGATATTTGCTAAAATAAATTGATTTATAGTTGTTCGGATAATAAATTTGATTTATG
>NW_027104846.1:132802-133240 GCF_000696795.3 Halyomorpha halys | reverse complement strand
TGTTCATAGTAGATGAAAAATACATTACCGTATGTTGCTTTATTGTCCAAGTTTCCACTATGATGGCAGGTCATCAGCGAGGGGGGGCTGTGAATAGGGGGGGGGGCAGCTATGTTCTTAGACAAGATGGAAAAATAAAATAGAACAAAAAAAGTTGTTTGTTCCTATTTTGAAACCTTTATTGACCGTCGCCATCCGGACAATTTTCCTCCTAACTAGAAATTATTACATTTTGTGAATTTATTTTGGAAACTTTATAAAAACTACTTTTTGTAAGAAGATAATCGTCCTAAACTACGGTATAGTACTATATAACTAGTTTTAATTTCAGTACTAATAAACATATTTACGTTGAATAGTTGAATATATTATACAATACTTGATGTTTATCGATCACGCTGCAAGAGAAGCACTCGCGCTTCCGGGACGAGGTAAAGC
>NW_027104846.1:124391-128907 GCF_000696795.3 Halyomorpha halys | reverse complement strand
CTTTATTCTTTTTTAACATCCGACGTTTCGACCTCTCAGGTCATTCTCAAGGATTCCTTATACTGTCTTTCATTCTTTTTTTTCCTTAAAATTCATTAATGCCGGCTAATTGCCTTTGTCCCAATAATTTCTTCTATTAAATTATTTCCTAAATTTAAAACTTTCAATAACCACTTTTATGTTCATTAACATACTATAAAGTAGTTTATGACACTTATCTTCGTAGGGGTAATAGTTTTTATGATATTCACATATGAATATAAATTTGACAAATGAAAATTTGTCCGAACAACTATAAATCAATTTATTTTAGTAAATTTCATGTAAACTATTACTCCTACAAAGATAAACATCATAAACTAATTTATAGCCCATTAAACTAGCTTTGATTTGAGTGCTAATAGACATCTGTACGTCAAATGGTTTTTGAGATATAAATCTTTCAAAATAAATTCACTAACTACTGATTTTTTAGTACATCGTATGCAACATTTTTATGAAATGCTTTTTAAAAAGTTATATTTCGAAAACTATTTAACGTGAATAACTCTATTAGGGCTCATATTTTAGCAAATTTACTCTTCTTTAAATGATGCTCTCTTAGGTTTTCTAGTGTTGTTGGTAGTTTTAAAGATATAGAGCTCCGAATGAAAAATTACTTTTTTTTATCACTTTGAAACAGCCGCCATTTTTTATTCCCCCTACCTATACTTGGCAGACTCGTCAATTTTCACCAGAGTAATCAAATATTGGGGTGAGATAACTGCATTTTTTCTCCTCTTGGGCTCTTGTACTTTTAGATTTTACTAAGTTTCTTTGTTATTTGAAAAATTCTCCCTTACATGATCATAAAAAAATGGTTTGCTCGTATCATCAATCATTACAGAATATTTACGATGTTTGAATATGCGGTATGAATTTAGAATTATATTTTTCAAAATGTGAATAAAAAAATACATTACCGTATGTTGCTTTGTAGTTCAAGTTTCTACCACGATGGCAGCTCATCAGCGCTGCAGAGCTATGAAAGGGGGGGGGGAGTTATATTCTTAGACAAGATGGAAAAATAAAATAGAACAATGCAAACTTATCTGTGACCTCTCTTTCTCGTTCTTTCTTTTGTCTGATGTTGAGTTGCAGTTCACTCGTGAATAAATAAGTTTTGTGGTAGAAGAATCTACTATTTATTCATCAACTCTGTATTTTTCTCATCCTCAGCTTTTTTTTACAAAACATCTTATTTATTTATTGATATTGACAACTATATGAAAAAAAATATACAATAAGTAAATTTGAGGTTAGATATACAATGACATGATACAGACATATGGAAAATCTACCTATTGGTAGAACTCTAATAATAGACGAAAAGATTTCGAAGCCATCTTCTTTTCAGACGGCTAGAAAGATTATTGGGTAACGAAGGAGAATCCAAGTTAGAAACAAGTTTGTTCGGGTGGTTAAGAAGTAAATTATTTGTAGCTGGTTCTGGACAAATCGGCAACATATGGAACATTGAGTTCCTGATGGATGACTTGGTTTGTGCCAATGAAAAGAACATTAAGGATTTTGGACTGCAAGGATTGGATACGAGAGGAGTTCTATGGTTTAGTAGAGCCCCAAAGCTCAACTCCGTAAGTCCAGATTTTTATAAAATCATTTAATTAATTTTTTTAAATGATATTGCAATGATATGTGACAGTGATGACTTGTTGTTTTCTTCTTCTCAGTAAGACTGTGAAAGCAATTTATTGGTTCATAATGTATTAAGTACAAGTTCCATGCTCTCGAGAGCTTTTAACCTCGTAAGAAACATATTGATTTACATGAGTTTTGATTACATAATTAGGCATACTGCTATGTATTGACCTTTTGACAATCCTGGGTATTATTAAGGTATTTCGTCATCTGCCCCTATACCTGGCCCCTCTCGGGCCTGTGGAGGGGAACGCCTTCCTCTGGAGCGTTCGGTCACCGATGGCCAATGAAAAATGAGATTCAAAAATGAGACAGTCAAGAGGCAGGCTTAGAAGATGCACTTCAAACAGACGAAGTCGTGAGAAGGGCTACGAGACCTAGACATCCCTTATGAACAAGACGACACTTACGCAACTTCATCCCACGGCATCAGGAGCTATAAGTATAAAATTAACTAATAAGTAATAATATAATAATCTATATTTTATGGCAACCTTTATCTGAATCATTAAAACCATTTTATTCATAGTAATAAATTGTAAATAAATAGTTAATCTCTTTTTGTAGTTTATTTACTATTATATAACCCAATATACCACCGTTTATTATACTGTATGATTAATGATAACAACATTTTATAAATATAAAGGTATTTAATAGGTAAACCGGTAAACACACAAATAGCCTTTGGAAAAGAATCCAATCATAATAATAGTATTTTAGGACTCAATATATAATTAATTAATTAACTCATTTTTGATAATTGCCTTCAGCGATTATCCTGGCATCCCGATTAAATCTCCATAACATACATAGCAATATAATCATAAAATGTAGAAAAATAAAATAAAATAAATATGAAAAACATACAAGAAAGAAAAAAAGAATTCTTTAAAATCATAAATATTTGTGCCGATCTTTAGTTCAGAATTTCAAGCCTTCCTCAGAGCTAAGAAAAAGACAAAAAAATAACAACCATAACTCAGAAACACATAAAAATTAAGGAAAATAATAAACAAGCAAATTTTTAAATATACATAAATAAGAAAAATAATAATAAAACTGGTATTAGAAGAATATAGTTAACTGTATGAAGTACATTGGAGGAAGATAGTCTGGGCTGATAAGAAGGGCTGGTAGCATAACTTCATTCTTATCAGCCCTGACGAAGCTCTGCAAAGTGGAGCGAAACGTTCGTTAATAATAATTAGTTTTCTTCTACTATTTTGATACATTTATTTATCACCACCTGGACTATCTTCCTCCAATAAAACTGGAAGGTATTGGTCTAAAAAATGTGAATTATTTAGTTAAAAATATATATAAGTTGTTCTTTGTACTTTTTATAAATAAAAAAAAAAAAGTTGAAGCATAGGCCAGGATAAAACACCTCTGGCCCTTTGTCTGCGTACAGTAGGTGTCAGAATTTCTGTTTTAGCTCTTTATAGCTTAGTTTGTAGGCACTGTCCATAGAAACATAGAAGTGCAATATATAATGTGCACAGTATAGTGCTGTAAATCAGAAATGATTTTTTTTTTATACGTATTTCTTTATATCTCTTTTTTTTTTTTCGTCTCAAGTGTCTTATTTTACCTGGACCGTCGAGGACTTTTCATTTTTGGACTAGGCTATTCACAGACATGTAAGCACACAACACATATATATACACACACACACATAAGGAAAATAAAGGAGAGCTAGGAGGTAACCTAACACAATAAGGTGGCGCACAGCCACCTCCCTCCACGATGTAATACTAACGGCGGTTCCCTGGAAAGTAAAGAACAGGTGTAAGGAGATGGTATTAGTGGGATAAAATCCCACACATGGGTATGTACAGAGCTATACGGATCTTTTTGAAGAATTTTACATTTCCAACGAAAAAACCACACACACAGACTAGTTGGACCTCAATATATATAATTCCGTCGAAAGCTGGAATTCGATATTATGCAGGATCATAATAGTTTCCCTTACTGTATATTTTATATATAGTTAAGTGAAATTAAAAAAAAAAACTATTAATCAAAGTTTCGCCCCGCTTTACAGGGCTTTATCAGGAAGTACTGGAGATTTCAGAATGAACAGTGTAAAAGCAGACTCTGAAACCTCCAGGAACTGATCAAGCCCTGACTAAGCTATGTAAACTGGGACGAAACGTCAGTTACAAACTGATAGTTTTTTTTCCTATCTTGTACCTTTCTTGAACTTTATCCAGATGACTTTTCTAGGACCTTTTTTTTTATTGTTCTTATACTGATGAGTTTTACTAAGAAGTATTGTTTTGTTAAGTATGACAAATTAATTAATATTTATAAATTAAAGTTTAAAATAGTTTTTTATGAAATATAATAATAATAATGATGGATTAGGTTAATATAATATCCACCGGTCTTTCAAAGTAAATAATTAGAAAATAATCAATTGAATAAAATTCTACCTCTTTGAGTATTATTGTTTTGTTAATCGATTCCATTCATTGAAGGATTTGAGTTAATTCATTGTATAAACACTTTTTGGTCGAGACCCTTAGGTCGTTGGGAATGTCTTCTTTTTTTTCTCTCTCTCCCTTTTAGCTAATTTAGTAGGCTTTAGTCCTTTAAGTACTGTCAAGTTCTCTTTTATGGCGGTAAGACACAAATAACTTTACAAACGATTGCGCTGCCATTTTGATTGTTTTAAAACATAAAAAGGAGATGAAAAATACTAAAAATTAGTTCTTGTCTTAACTTATATGAAAGAACGGGGCTGCTACAATGAACGTTCCACCACTCCAAATTTACTAGACGAAAGACATAAAGGCATTTTTAAGGAACA
>NW_027104846.1:121700-123926 GCF_000696795.3 Halyomorpha halys | reverse complement strand
AAGTCAAGAAGATAGATGAAGTAAAAAGGGTGTAATAACCTAGATGTTGATCACCCTGAATAAAACTCTAATCTAATCTAATCTATGAAAGAACGGTATTTAATTAACTCTCATATTAAACAGAATTGAATTTATTTGTTAATGATTTACAATCTTGTAAAAATCATACATGTATAAATAATTTTATTTTGCCCACATGAGTCTAGTTTATCATAACTGTACATTGATTCATTATAAAAACAATAATTGTAATTAATAATAATTCATTACTTTTAACAATTTAATTAATTTATGTCTACATCATCAATAAAACCATAATAAAAAAGAAAAAAAAATATAAAAAACAACCGGGGTTTTACTTATTTTGGCACACATAGTAAAAATCATAGTTTTTAAAACAGAAAATTAAAAATTAGTGTAGCGTCTATATTAATGAAGACATGTCATGATTGGGTTTCTGAATTGACTGACAATAATAATAATTTTTTTTTTTATAGGTTGTCAAATAACTCATTTTAGTACAAGAGCAGGGAAAAAAAGCAGTTATCTCACCCCAATTTTATATTACTTTAATGAAAACTAGGTATAATTACTAGTCAAAATTGATGAGTCTGCCAAGTATAGGTAGGGAAAATAGAAAAATGGGTAAAACGTTAAAAAAACATTAATTTTTCATTCGGAGCTCTATATCTTAAAACCTAACAACAACACTAGAAAATCTAAGAGGACATTATTTAAAGAAGAGTAAATTTTCTGAAATATTTGTCCTAAAAGAGCAATTTACGTTCAATAGTTCTCGAGATATAGTTTTTTAAAAACCAAAATTTCTTAAAATCTACTGAAAGATTAGTAATTAGTTAATTTATTTTTAGAAAACTTACAGAACCATTCAACGTACAGATGTCTGCCAGCGCTCAAATTAAAGCTAGTTAAATTTATTACAAAAAAGATGATTTTCTTTGTAGGAGTAGTAGTTTTTATGATATCTGACAAAATAAACTCACAAAATGTTATTTCTAGTTGTTCGTATAAAATGTTGTATTTTTGAAAAAATATATCTTTAGATCCATAAGACGCACATATGTCTGCCAACACTCAAAATAAAGGAAATTTAACTTTCTATATCGTAGTTCATGACACTTATCTTCGTAGGGATAGTAGTTTTTATGATATTCACATATGAATATAAATTTGGCTATTGAAAATTTGTCCGAACAACTATAAATCAATTAATTTTAGCAAATTTCATGTAAACTATTACTCCTCCGAAGGTAAACATATTACTTTATAGCTCATTAAACAAGCTTTAGTTTGAGTGCTACTATACATCTGTACGTCAAATGGTTTTTGAGATATAAATTTTTCAAAATAAATTTAATAACTACTGATTTTTCAGTACGTCCCATACATTTTTCAGAAACGTTGCTTTTTAAATAGCTATAACTCGAAAAATATTTAATGTAAATAACTCTAGTAAGGCTCATATTTTAGCAAATTTACTATTCTTTGAATGACGTTCTCTTAGGTTTTCTTGTGTTGTTCCTACTTTTTAAGATATAGAGCTCCGAATGAAAATTTTTTTTTTTATCGCTTTGAAACAGCTGCCATTTTTTATTCCCCCTACCTATAGCAGACTCATAAATTTTGGCTAGTAATTATACATAGTTTTCATTAAAGTAATCAAAAATTGGGGTGAGATAACTGGCTTTTTTCTCCTCTTGGGCTTTTGTACTATTTAGTCTGGTTTTTAATTGTGAATCATGTTTATTGGCAAACGTACCAATATACTTAGAAGTTAAGTGTGTCGGTTCATCTATCTTATTAAATAATAATTATAAAATCATATAAAACGTGTATTATAGATAATTTATTTGAGAATATCATATAAAAAATATGAAACTGAAAAGGTGTGATATAATTTTTACGATTCATCTTCTTGTTTCTGGGATTTATAATCGTGTTTATAGCCCTTGAGACAGCAGTGCTTGAGCCCTTACGAGGCAATGATATGAGGGGAAGGGGCCTCTTTATTGCCGAGAGGAAAAGTTGAAGAGGCTGTCAAGAAGGTTGTCCTCCGGGGCTCAAGGTTCCGAATAAAATAACGATTGTCTCCTTAGAGTCGTCACCAAGTACCTTGTCTCGATCGCTGTCGTTCCAGTCCGCTGTATTAGGAATTATGTTGTCGTATATTAAGGAAATAAATTTCATCTTATGTAAAGACTCGTA
>NW_027104846.1:119586-120893 GCF_000696795.3 Halyomorpha halys | reverse complement strand
TTTATTTTAGTATGTATGAGATTATTCATCAATATTACCTATTGCCCACAACTGTGTGACATATTGTAATATCTATCAATAAATAAATCTTAATAAAAGAGGAAAGTAAAATTAATAACAAAAAATAATGATATTGGTACACTTAAATAAAACAAACAATTCTCCCTCTAATAGTAAAAATAAACAAGTTAATTTGAAAAAGGGACGAGAAAAGAAAAGAGAGAAAAAAAAGAATAAATAAAATAAGTAATAATAATAATAGAGGTAGTGCGACTATGAATTAATTATATATTTAATAAAATTTATAACAGAATGTCCTGTAACGACAGGAAATATTTAGGCAGAAAGAAATATTAAAAATTAAAAACATTTCCATCAATCACGATAAATCATTAGAGAAAGGGGTAGAAGGGAGAAAAATATATTCATATCTTCAAAATCTACGCAATATTGATTAAAATGTTTCCTAAAGGAAAGGCTCTCTTAAAATAAGAGAAGTAGAAAATAGTCTTAAACAACAGGAATCAGAAACTTTAAAACCTAGTTCAAACTCACTACAAGAGGGTAAACAACCAAAACCATCTGTTAAAGAGCAGGTTAATAAAAAAAAAGAAAACTGAAGAAAGACTGGCTCAATTCAGATTTCGTTCTAGGAGTCTTTCAACTGCACCAAATGACGAGATACCTACCTCACAACTTATCGGTCACTCTCGCTGTGTAACTTGGTCTCAAAACCATATCAAGGCTTCCAATAAGGCTAATATTTTTCAAAAATTGAATGTAGACTGATCTTGTGCAATATAAATGTTTTTAAAAATTTATTTAAATTTACTATTAATGAATGTCAAGTTATTGGAATATAGTTCAATATAACAGAATGTCCTGTAACATTCTGGACTTCAGTCTTCGGGTTGAGGTTGGGTTTCCCAGGTTGTAGGTCACTGTCAAGATGTAGAGATTAGAATGAAAAATTAGTGTTTCTTTAAGGTTTTGAAACAGCCTCCATTTTTTATTGCACTTTGCAGACTCATCAGTTTTGACTATTAATTATACCTAGTTTACATTAACGTAATCAGAAATTAGGATAAATTAACTGGGTTCCTGATATATAGTTTTTTATAAACTAAACGTTGTAACCGAACAACTAGAAACCATCTTGTTAATTTATTTTTGCAGATATCATAAAAACTACTATTCCTACGAAGATAAACGTCATAAGCTACATTATAGCGCATTAAACTAGTTTTAATTTAAGTGCTCATAGGCCTCTGTACGTCTTATGGTTCCTTAGATATATATTAAAAATT